>NW_027665144.1:0-192500 GCF_963921795.1 Nannobrachium achirus
CACCTGCGGTTTGTATATGTACTAGTATTATAGACCATGCCATGGATTGAATCGGAACCAACACAAGACCTCCACTTCCTTGAATACAACACTGGAGTAAGTAAACATGCAGCCAGTGAAATTTTAATGTAAACAATGTCCATTTAGTTGACAAATGTTTTAGGATAACTTGTACTAGCATTTAGACTGTCCCCAGATCCCAACTTTTCCAAAACACAACTCGAATCCCAGCATGTAACATGTCGCATGCCAGTAGATCTGTCACTTCCATTGTTACATTAATTCCCAACCCTGTGCTGCCAGCCACCCGATTGCCATATACTGCAAGCTTGTACATCTGCTACCTCCCCAATTTCATTCCACCATGGGAACAACGGAACGGATTGCGACACGTCGCGAGCTTGTAGATCTGCTACTTTTCTAAACCACCATGCCATAATATGTCTTATTGACCACGGAACACACGGAGGAATTTGATCCACTCCTCCGGGCCGCCAGTGTTGAGAGCGTATAGATTTAAGGCCTGAAACGTTCTGAGATGCACTGGTAATCTACTGAAGAGTGTGTTCTGAAATTATCACTGATCTGAGTATTTTTAAATGAGACCTAGGGATACATAAAACACCTCCCCTAAACATACATCCCTTGAGGTCTCTTAGGCTTACAGAACAAAGTGTTCTACTGCGCGACAACCCAACTTAACACCGCAATGAAAAGGTTTCTCCGACTGGCAACAAACTCAACAAAACAACCACAATGAAAGGATGTCTCTGACCTTCGGATCGAACTCAGTGTGGATGGATGGAGCAACATGAATGCAACGAGGAGCAACCTTACCCCTCCCTACCAGCTACAACCCCAACTGCAGGAGGTCTACCACAACACCAGCCCTAAACCTAACCCCAACCCCTAACCCTAAAACCTTAGGCCCATGGAACTATACCTAAACCTAACCCTAACCCCAACCCTAACCCTAAACCTTAAGCCAATGGAACCATACCTAACCTTAACCCGGAACCCTAGGGAAATGGAGTTACACCGTGGTATCGTATATGCAAGTACATTTTCGAGATTACTGACTTGTGGTTGCATTATGTATACAAAGTGTGCTCTGGATCCCTCCCTCTCCCCCAAGCAACATTCACCTCACCATTCCTCCCATCAGGAACCTAACCACAACTCCAACCCAAACCTAAACCCAGCCCCTGAAGAACACCATTTGGCTGCACGAAAACCACAGCCCCTCCCCACCCCTCGGAGCAGATCGTTCAGTAGGTTGCGGGTATGAGCGTGCAACCCCCCGAGGACCCCTGGGACGTCACCTGCGTCCTGGGGCTTCGCGTACCCCCTATTAAGTAAAAAAATCGCCAGATCATACTGCAATCGACAAACGACCTGCCCCCCCCCCCCCCCCCCCCCCCCCCCCGAATGGAAAACAACGCAACGGACCCCTGTCTACAACCCCAACCCAAACCTAAACCCAGCCCCTGAAGAACACCATTTGGTTGCACGAAAACCACCTCTGGATGAAAGAAAATACAGCCCTAGTGGTGTAGGAAGTGCGAATGGGAGTGCATTACATCCTCCAGTCCAGAGCCTGGCCAGACCTATAATTAGATCTGAGCCTACTCTGTTCGATGTGTAAAAACTGGGGGATTTACTTAACTTTAACCTAGCCCAGCGAGACCATGGCACTATCCTACCCACACCAACCCCACAACTCCCCTGTGACATCCGCTCCTCCCTTCCACAGGGGGCGACAACGCGACCCGTTCCCCACACCCAATCAAGACAGACAGGAAGTCCACCGCTCCCTGCTTACCTGGACATGCCAGGGCATGCCTCAGTTTGGATCAGAACCAACACAAGACATCGACCTCTTAAACAACATCACCTGAGTAAGTAGATTATGAGCCCAGGGAAACTGTTTAATGTTTAGTTATATACATTTAATTGACACACTCTTTAGAACACTATGTACTAAAAACAACAACATCTGAGCATGTAAACATGAACTCAGTGAAACTTTTATGTAAAGCTATATATATTTAGAACACTATGTACTAAAAACAACAACATCTGAGCATGCAAACATGAACTCAGTGAAACTTTTATGTAAAGATATATATATTTAGAACACTATGTACTAAAAACAACTACATCTGAGCATGTAAACATGATCTCAGTGAAACCTTTTGTAAATTTAAATAAATTTAGTAAACAGATACACTTTGGAACATTATGTACTAGTATTATAGACCATGCCATGGATTGAATCGGAACCAACACAAGACCTCCACTTCCTTGAATACAACACTGGAGTAAGTAAACATGCAGCCAGTGATATTTTAATGTAAACAATGTCCATTTAGTTGACAAATGTTTTAGGATAACTTGTACTAGCATTTAGACTGTCCCCAGATCCCAACTTTTCCAAAACACAACTCGAATCCCAGCATGTAACATGTCGCATACCAGTAGATCTGTCACTTCCATTGTTACATTAATTCCCAACCCTGTGCTGCCAGCCACCCGATTGCCATATACTGCAAGCTTGTACATCTGCTACCTCCCCAATTTCATTCCACCATGGGAACAACGGAACGGATTGCGACACGTCGCGAGCTTGTAGATCTGCTACTTTTCTAAACCACCATGCCATAATATGTCTTATTGACCACGGAACACACGGAGGAATTTGATCCACTCCTCCGGGCCGCCAGTGTTGAGAGCGTATAGATTTAAGGCCTGAAACGTTCTGAGATGCACTGGTAATCTACTGAAGAGTGTGTTCTGAAATTATCACTGATCTGAGTATTTTTAAATGAGACCTAGGGATACATAAAACACCTCCCCTAAACATACATCCCTTGAGGTCTCTTAGGCTTACAGAACAAAGTGTTCTACTGCGCGACAACCCAACTTAACACCGCAATGAAAAGGTTTCTCCGACTGGCAACAAACTCAACAAAACAACCACAATGAAAGGATGTCTCTGACCTTCGGATCGAACTCAGTGTGGATGGATGGAGCAACATGAATGCAACGAGGAGCAACCTTACCCCTCCCTACCAGCTACAACCCCAACTGCAGGAGGTCTACCACAACACCAGCCCTAAACCTAACCCCAACCCCTAACCCTAAAACCTTAGGCCCATGGAACTATACCTAAACCTAACCCTAACCCCAACCCTAACCCTAAACCTTAAGCCAATGGAACCATACCTAACCTTAACCCGGAACCCTAGGGAAATGGAGTTACACCGTGGTATCGTATATGCAAGTACATTTTCGAGATTACTGACTTGTGGTTGCATTATGTATACAAAGTGTGCTCTGGATCCCTCCCTCTCCCCCAAGCAACATTCACCTCACCATTCCTCCCATCAGGAACCTAACCACAACTCCAACCCAAACCTAAACCCAGCCCCTGAAGAACACCATTTGGCTGCACGAAAACCACAGCCCCTCCCCACCCCTCGGAGCAGATCGTTCAGTAGGTTGCGGGTATGAGCGTGCAACCCCCCGAGGACCCCTGGGACGTCACCTGCGTCCTGGGGCTTCGCGTACCCCCTATTAAGTAAAAAAATCGCCAGATCATACTGCAATCGACAAACGACCTGCCCCCCCCCCCCCCCCCCCCCCCCCCCCCGAATGGAAAACAACGCAACGGACCCCTGTCTACAACCCCAACCCAAACCTAAACCCAGCCCCTGAAGAACACCATTTGGTTGCACGAAAACCACCTCTGGATGAAAGAAAATACAGCCCTAGTGGTGTAGGAAGTGCGAATGGGAGTGCATTACATCCTCCAGTCCAGAGCCTGGCCAGACCTATAATTAGATCTGAGCCTACTCTGTTCGATGTGTAAAAACTGGGGGATTTACTTAACTTTAACCTAGCCCAGCGAGACCATGGCACTATCCTACCCACACCAACCCCACAACTCCCCTGTGACATCCGCTCCTCCCTTCCACAGGGGGCGACAACGCGACCCGTTCCCCACACCCAATCAAGACAGACAGGAAGTCCACCGCTCCCTGCTTACCTGGACATGCCAGGGCATGCCTCAGTTTGGATCAGAACCAACACAAGACATCGACCTCTTAAACAACATCACCTGAGTAAGTAGATTATGAGCCCAGGGAAACTGTTTAATGTTTAGTTATATACATTTAATTGACACACTCTTTAGAACACTATGTACTAAAAACAACAACATCTGAGCATGTAAACATGAACTCAGTGAAACTTTTATGTAAAGCTATATATATTTAGAACACTATGTACTAAAAACAACAACATCTGAGCATGCAAACATGAACTCAGTGAAACTTTTATGTAAAGATATATATATTTAGAACACTATGTACTAAAAACAACTACATCTGAGCATGTAAACATGATCTCAGTGAAACCTTTTGTAAATTTAAATAAATTTAGTAAACAGATACACTTTGGAACATTATGTACTAGTATTATAGACCATGCCATGGATTGAATCGGAACCAACACAAGACCTCCACTTCCTTGAATACAACACTGGAGTAAGTAAACATGCAGCCAGTGATATTTTAATGTAAACAATGTCCATTTAGTTGACAAATGTTTTAGGATAACTTGTACTAGCATTTAGACTGTCCCCAGATCCCAACTTTTCCAAAACACAACTCGAATCCCAGCATGTAACATGTCGCATACCAGTAGATCTGTCACTTCCATTGTTACATTAATTCCCAACCCTGTGCTGCCAGCCACCCGATTGCCATATACTGCAAGCTTGTACATCTGCTACCTCCCCAATTTCATTCCACCATGGGAACAACGGAACGGATTGCGACACGTCGCGAGCTTGTAGATCTGCTACTTTTCTAAACCACCATGCCATAATATGTCTTATTGACCACGGAACACACGGAGGAATTTGATCCACTCCTCCGGGCCGCCAGTGTTGAGAGCGTATAGATTTAAGGCCTGAAACGTTCTGAGATGCACTGGTAATCTACTGAAGAGTGTGTTCTGAAATTATCACTGATCTGAGTATTTTTAAATGAGACCTAGGGATACATAAAACACCTCCCCTAAACATACATCCCTTGAGGTCTCTTAGGCTTACAGAACAAAGTGTTCTACTGCGCGACAACCCAACTTAACACCGCAATGAAAAGGTTTCTCCGACTGGCAACAAACTCAACAAAACAACCACAATGAAAGGATGTCTCTGACCTTCGGATCGAACTCAGTGTGGATGGATGGAGCAACATGAATGCAACGAGGAGCAACCTTACCCCTCCCTACCAGCTACAACCCCAACTGCAGGAGGTCTACCACAACACCAGCCCTAAACCTAACCCCAACCCCTAACCCTAAAACCTTAGGCCCATGGAACTATACCTAAACCTAACCCTAACCCCAACCCTAACCCTAAACCTTAAGCCAATGGAACCATACCTAACCTTAACCCGGAACCCTAGGGAAATGGAGTTACACCGTGGTATCGTATATGCAAGTACATTTTCGAGATTACTGACTTGTGGTTGCATTATGTATACAAAGTGTGCTCTGGATCCCTCCCTCTCCCCCAAGCAACATTCACCTCACCATTCCTCCCATCAGGAACCTAACCACAACTCCAACCCAAACCTAAACCCAGCCCCTGAAGAACACCATTTGGCTGCACGAAAACCACAGCCCCTCCCCACCCCTCGGAGCAGATCGTTCAGTAGGTTGCGGGTATGAGCGTGCAACCCCCCGAGGACCCCTGGGACGTCACCTGCGTCCTGGGGCTTCGCGTACCCCCTATTAAGTAAAAAAATCGCCAGATCATACTGCAATCGACAAACGACCTGCCCCCCCCCCCCCCCCCCCCCCCCCCGAATGGAAAACAACGCAACGGACCCCTGTCTACAACCCCAACCCAAACCTAAACCCAGCCCCTGAAGAACACCATTTGGTTGCACGAAAACCACCTCTGGATGAAAGAAAATACAGCCCTAGTGGTGTAGGAAGTGCGAATGGGAGTGCATTACATCCTCCAGTCCAGAGCCTGGCCAGACCTATAATTAGATCTGAGCCTACTCTGTTCGATGTGTAAAAACTGGGGGATTTACTTAACTTTAACCTAGCCCAGCGAGACCATGGCACTATCCTACCCACACCAACCCCACAACTCCCCTGTGACATCCGCTCCTCCCTTCCACAGGGGGCGACAACGCGACCCGTTCCCCACACCCAATCAAGACAGACAGGAAGTCCACCGCTCCCTGCTTACCTGGACATGCCAGGGCATGCCTCAGTTTGGATCAGAACCAACACAAGACATCGACCTCTTAAACAACATCACCTGAGTAAGTAGATTATGAGCCCAGGGAAACTGTTTAATGTTTAGTTATATACATTTAATTGACACACTCTTTAGAACACTATGTACTAAAAACAACAACATCTGAGCATGTAAACATGAACTCAGTGAAACTTTTATGTAAAGCTATATATATTTAGAACACTATGTACTAAAAACAACAACATCTGAGCATGCAAACATGAACTCAGTGAAACTTTTATGTAAAGATATATATATTTAGAACACTATGTACTAAAAACAACTACATCTGAGCATGTAAACATGATCTCAGTGAAACCTTTTGTAAATTTAAATAAATTTAGTAAACAGATACACTTTGGAACATTATGTACTAGTATTATAGACCATGCCATGGATTGAATCGGAACCAACACAAGACCTCCACTTCCTTGAATACAACACTGGAGTAAGTAAACATGCAGCCAGTGATATTTTAATGTAAACAATGTCCATTTAGTTGACAAATGTTTTAGGATAACTTGTACTAGCATTTAGACTGTCCCCAGATCCCAACTTTTCCAAAACACAACTCGAATCCCAGCATGTAACATGTCGCATACCAGTAGATCTGTCACTTCCATTGTTACATTAATTCCCAACCCTGTGCTGCCAGCCACCCGATTGCCATATACTGCAAGCTTGTACATCTGCTACCTCCCCAATTTCATTCCACCATGGGAACAACGGAACGGATTGCGACACGTCGCGAGCTTGTAGATCTGCTACTTTTCTAAACCACCATGCCATAATATGTCTTATTGACCACGGAACACACGGAGGAATTTGATCCACTCCTCCGGGCCGCCAGTGTTGAGAGCGTATAGATTTAAGGCCTGAAACGTTCTGAGATGCACTGGTAATCTACTGAAGAGTGTGTTCTGAAATTATCACTGATCTGAGTATTTTTAAATGAGACCTAGGGATACATAAAACACCTCCCCTAAACATACATCCCTTGAGGTCTCTTAGGCTTACAGAACAAAGTGTTCTACTGCGCGACAACCCAACTTAACACCGCAATGAAAAGGTTTCTCCGACTGGCAACAAACTCAACAAAACAACCACAATGAAAGGATGTCTCTGACCTTCGGATCGAACTCAGTGTGGATGGATGGAGCAACATGAATGCAACGAGGAGCAACCTTACCCCTCCCTACCAGCTACAACCCCAACTGCAGGAGGTCTACCACAACACCAGCCCTAAACCTAACCCCAACCCCTAACCCTAAAACCTTAGGCCCATGGAACTATACCTAAACCTAACCCTAACCCCAACCCTAACCCTAAACCTTAAGCCAATGGAACCATACCTAACCTTAACCCGGAACCCTAGGGAAATGGAGTTACACCGTGGTATCGTATATGCAAGTACATTTTCGAGATTACTGACTTGTGGTTGCATTATGTATACAAAGTGTGCTCTGGATCCCTCCCTCTCCCCCAAGCAACATTCACCTCACCATTCCTCCCATCAGGAACCTAACCACAACTCCAACCCAAACCTAAACCCAGCCCCTGAAGAACACCATTTGGCTGCACGAAAACCACAGCCCCTCCCCACCCCTCGGAGCAGATCGTTCAGTAGGTTGCGGGTATGAGCGTGCAACCCCCCGAGGACCCCTGGGACGTCACCTGCGTCCTGGGGCTTCGCGTACCCCCTATTAAGTAAAAAAATCGCCAGATCATACTGCAATCGACAAACGACCTGCCCCCCCCCCCCCCCCCCCCCCCCCCCCGAATGGAAAACAACGCAACGGACCCCTGTCTACAACCCCAACCCAAACCTAAACCCAGCCCCTGAAGAACACCATTTGGTTGCACGAAAACCACCTCTGGATGAAAGAAAATACAGCCCTAGTGGTGTAGGAAGTGCGAATGGGAGTGCATTACATCCTCCAGTCCAGAGCCTGGCCAGACCTATAATTAGATCTGAGCCTACTCTGTTCGATGTGTAAAAACTGGGGGATTTACTTAACTTTAACCTAGCCCAGCGAGACCATGGCACTATCCTACCCACACCAACCCCACAACTCCCCTGTGACATCCGCTCCTCCCTTCCACAGGGGGCGACAACGCGACCCGTTCCCCACACCCAATCAAGACAGACAGGAAGTCCACCGCTCCCTGCTTACCTGGACATGCCAGGGCATGCCTCAGTTTGGATCAGAACCAACACAAGACATCGACCTCTTAAACAACATCACCTGAGTAAGTAGATTATGAGCCCAGGGAAACTGTTTAATGTTTAGTTATATACATTTAATTGACACACTCTTTAGAACACTATGTACTAAAAACAACAACATCTGAGCATGTAAACATGAACTCAGTGAAACTTTTATGTAAAGCTATATATATTTAGAACACTATGTACTAAAAACAACAACATCTGAGCATGTAAACATGAACTCAGTGAAACTTTTATGTAAAGATATATA
Source organism: Nannobrachium achirus (assembly GCF_963921795.1). Classification (NCBI taxonomy): domain Eukaryota; kingdom Metazoa; phylum Chordata; class Actinopteri; order Myctophiformes; family Myctophidae; genus Nannobrachium; species Nannobrachium achirus. Next base: position 8,803 of record NW_027665144.1, read on the forward strand.
TATTTAGAACACTATGTACTAAAAACAACTACATCTGAGCATGTAAACATGATCTCAGTGAAACCTTTTGTAAATTTAAATAAATTTAGTAAACAGATACACTTTGGAACATTATGTACTAGTATTATAGACCATGCCATGGATTGAATCGGAACCAACACAAGACCTCCACTTCCTTGAATACAACACTGGAGTAAGTAAACATGCAGCCAGTGATATTTTAATGTAAACAATGTCCATTTAGTTGACAAATGTTTTAGGATAACTTGTACTAGCATTTAGACTGTCCCCAGATCCCAACTTTTCCAAAACACAACTCGAATCCCAGCATGTAACATGTCGCATGCCAGTAGATCTGTCACTTCCATTGTTACATTAATTCCCAACCCTGTACTGCCAGCCACCCGATTGCCATATACTGCAAGCTTGTACATCTGCTACCTCCCCAATTTCATTCCACCATGGGAACAACGGAACGGATTGCGACACGTCGCGAGCTTGTAGATCTGCTACTTTTCTAAACCACCATGCCATAATATGTCTTATTGACCACGGAACACACGGAGGAATTTGATCCACTCCTCCGGGCCGCCAGTGTTGAGAGCGTATAGATTTAAGGCCTGAAACGTTCTGAGATGCACTGGTAATCTACTGAAGAGTGTGTTCTGAAATTATCACTGATCTGAGTATTTTTAAATGAGACCTAGGGATACATAAAACACCTCTCCTAAACATACATCCCTTGAGGTCTCTTAGGCTTACAGAACAAAGTGTTCTACTGCGCGACAACCCAACTTAACACCGCAATGAAAAGGTTTCTCCGACTGGCAACAAACTCAACAAAACAACCACAATGAAAGGATGTCTCTGACCTTCGGATCGAACTCAGTGTGGATGGATGGAGCAACATGAATGCAACGAGGAGCAACCTTACCCCTCCCTACCAGCTACAACCCCAACTGCAGGAGGTCTACCACAACACCAGCCCTAAACCTAACCCCAACCCCTAACCCTAAAACCTTAGGCCCATGGAACTATACCTAAACCTAACCCTAACCCCAACCCTAACCCTAAACCTTAAGCCAATGGAACCATACCTAACCTTAACCCGGAACCCTAGGGAAATGGAGTTACACCGTGGTATCGTATATGCAAGTACATTTTCGAGATTACTGACTTGTGGTTGCATTATGTATACAAAGTGTGCTCTGGATCCCTCCCTCTCCCCCAAGCAACATTCACCTCACCATTCCTCCCATCAGGAACCTAACCACAACTCCAACCCAAACCTAAACCCAGCCCCTGAAGAACACCATTTGGCTGCACGAAAACCACAGCCCCTCCCCGCCCCTCGGAGCAGATCGTTCAGTAGGTTGCGGGGATGAGCGTGCAACCCCCCGAGGACCCCTGGGACGTCACCTGCGTCCTGGGGCTTCGCGTACCCCCTATTAAGTAAAAAAATCGCCAGATCATACTGCAATCGACAAACGACCTGCCCCGCCCCCCCCCCCCCCCCCCCCCCCCCCCCGAATGGAAAACAACGCAACGGACCCCTGTCTACAACCCCAACCCAAACCTAAACCCAGCCCCTGAAGAACACCATTTGGTTGCACGAAAACCACCTCTGGATGAAAGAAAATACAGCCCTAGTGGTGTAGGAAGTGCGAATGGGAGTGCATTACATCCTCCAGTCCAGAGCCTGGCCAGACCTATAATTAGATCTGAGCCTACTCTGTTCGATGTGTAAAAACTGGGGGATTTACTTAACTTTAACCTAGCCCAGCGAGACCATGGCACTATCCTACCCACACCAACCCCACAACTCCCCTGTGACATCCGCTCCTCCCTTCCACAGGGGGCGACAACGCGACCCGTTCCCCACACCCAATCAAGACAGACAGGAAGTCCACCGCTCCCTGCTTACCTGGACATGCCAGGGCATGCCTCAGTTTGGATCAGAACCAACACAAGACATCGACCTCTTAAACAACATCACCTGAGTAAGTAGATTATGAGCCCAGGGAAACTGTTTAATGTTTAGTTATATACATTTAATTGACACACTCTTTAGAACACTATGTACTAAAAACAACAACATCTGAGCATGTAAACATGAACTCAGTGAAACTTTTATGTAAAGCTATATATATTTAGAACACTATGTACTAAAAACAACAACATCTGAGCATGTAAACATGAACTCAGTGAAACTTTTATGTAAAGATATATATATTTAGAACACTATGTACTAAAAACAACTACATCTGAGCATGTAAACATGATCTCAGTGAAACCTTTTGTAAATTTAAATAAATTTAGTAAACAGATACACTTTGGAACATTATGTACTAGTATTATAGACCATGCCATGGATTGAATCGGAACCAACACAAGACCTCCACTTCCTTGAATACAACACTGGAGTAAGTAAACATGCAGCCAGTGATATTTTAATGTAAACAATGTCCATTTAGTTGACAAATGTTTTAGGATAACTTGTACTAGCATTTAGACTGTCCCCAGATCCCAACTTTTCCAAAACACAACTCGAATCCCAGCATGTAACATGTCGCATGCCAGTAGATCTGTCACTTCCATTGTTACATTAATTCCCAACCCTGTACTGCCAGCCACCCGATTGCCATATACTGCAAGCTTGTACATCTGCTACCTCCCCAATTTCATTCCACCATGGGAACAACGGAACGGATTGCGACACGTCGCGAGCTTGTAGATCTGCTACTTTTCTAAACCACCATGCCATAATATGTCTTATTGACCACGGAACACACGGAGGAATTTGATCCACTCCTCCGGGCCGCCAGTGTTGAGAGCGTATAGATTTAAGGCCTGAAACGTTCTGAGATGCACTGGTAATCTACTGAAGAGTGTGTTCTGAAATTATCACTGATCTGAGTATTTTTAAATGAGACCTAGGGATACATAAAACACCTCTCCTAAACATACATCCCTTGAGGTCTCTTAGGCTTACAGAACAAAGTGTTCTACTGCGCGACAACCCAACTTAACACCGCAATGAAAAGGTTTCTCCGACTGGCAACAAACTCAACAAAACAACCACAATGAAAGGATGTCTCTGACCTTCGGATCGAACTCAGTGTGGATGGATGGAGCAACATGAATGCAACGAGGAGCAACCTTACCCCTCCCTACCAGCTACAACCCCAACTGCAGGAGGTCTACCACAACACCAGCCCTAAACCTAACCCCAACCCCTAACCCTAAAACCTTAGGCCCATGGAACTATACCTAAACCTAACCCTAACCCCAACCCTAACCCTAAACCTTAAGCCAATGGAACCATACCTAACCTTAACCCGGAACCCTAGGGAAATGGAGTTACACCGTGGTATCGTATATGCAAGTACATTTTCGAGATTACTGACTTGTGGTTGCATTATGTATACAAAGTGTGCTCTGGATCCCTCCCTCTCCCCCAAGCAACATTCACCTCACCATTCCTCCCATCAGGAACCTAACCACAACTCCAACCCAAACCTAAACCCAGCCCCTGAAGAACACCATTTGGCTGCACGAAAACCACAGCCCCTCCCCGCCCCTCGGAGCAGATCGTTCAGTAGGTTGCGGGGATGAGCGTGCAACCCCCCGAGGACCCCTGGGACGTCACCTGCGTCCTGGGGCTTCGCGTACCCCCTATTAAGTAAAAAAATCGCCAGATCATACTGCAATCGACAAACGACCTGCCCCGCCCCCCCCCCCCCCCCCCCCCCCCCCCCCGAATGGAAAACAACGCAACGGACCCCTGTCTACAACCCCAACCCAAACCTAAACCCAGCCCCTGAAGAACACCATTTGGTTGCACGAAAACCACCTCTGGATGAAAGAAAATACAGCCCTAGTGGTGTAGGAAGTGCGAATGGGAGTGCATTACATCCTCCAGTCCAGAGCCTGGCCAGACCTATAATTAGATCTGAGCCTACTCTGTTCGATGTGTAAAAACTGGGGGATTTACTTAACTTTAACCTAGCCCAGCGAGACCATGGCACTATCCTACCCACACCAACCCCACAACTCCCCTGTGACATCCGCTCCTCCCTTCCACAGGGGGCGACAACGCGACCCGTTCCCCACACCCAATCAAGACAGACAGGAAGTCCACCGCTCCCTGCTTACCTGGACATGCCAGGGCATGCCTCAGTTTGGATCAGAACCAACACAAGACATCGACCTCTTAAACAACATCACCTGAGTAAGTAGATTATGAGCCCAGGGAAACTGTTTAATGTTTAGTTATATACATTTAATTGACACACTCTTTAGAACACTATGTACTAAAAACAACAACATCTGAGCATGTAAACATGAACTCAGTGAAACTTTTATGTAAAGCTATATATATTTAGAACACTATGTACTAAAAACAACAACATCTGAGCATGTAAACATGAACTCAGTGAAACTTTTATGTAAAGATATATATATTTAGAACACTATGTACTAAAAACAACTACATCTGAGCATGTAAACATGATCTCAGTGAAACCTTTTGTAAATTTAAATAAATTTAGTAAACAGATACACTTTGGAACATTATGTACTAGTATTATAGACCATGCCATGGATTGAATCGGAACCAACACAAGACCTCCACTTCCTTGAATACAACACTGGAGTAAGTAAACATGCAGCCAGTGATATTTTAATGTAAACAATGTCCATTTAGTTGACAAATGTTTTAGGATAACTTGTACTAGCATTTAGACTGTCCCCAGATCCCAACTTTTCCAAAACACAACTCGAATCCCAGCATGTAACATGTCGCATGCCAGTAGATCTGTCACTTCCATTGTTACATTAATTCCCAACCCTGTACTGCCAGCCACCCGATTGCCATATACTGCAAGCTTGTACATCTGCTACCTCCCCAATTTCATTCCACCATGGGAACAACGGAACGGATTGCGACACGTCGCGAGCTTGTAGATCTGCTACTTTTCTAAACCACCATGCCATAATATGTCTTATTGACCACGGAACACACAGAGGAATTTGATCCACTCCTCCGGGCCGCCAGTGTTGAGAGCGTATAGATTTAAGGCCTGAAACGTTCTGAGATGCACTGGTAATCTACTGAAGAGTGTGTTCTGAAATTATCACTGATCTGAGTATTTTTAAATGAGACCTAGGGATACATAAAACACCTCTCCTAAACATACATCCCTTGAGGTCTCTTAGGCTTACAGAACAAAGTGTTCTACTGCGCGACAACCCAACTTAACACCGCAATGAAAAGGTTTCTCCGACTGGCAACAAACTCAACAAAACAACCACAATGAAAGGATGTCTCTGACCTTCGGATCGAACTCAGTGTGGATGGATGGAGCAACATGAATGCAACGAGGAGCAACCTTACCCCTCCCTACCAGCTACAACCCCAACTGCAGGAGGTCTACCACAACACCAGCCCTAAACCTAACCCCAACCCCTAACCCTAAAACCTTAGGCCCATGGAACTATACCTAAACCTAACCCTAACCCCAACCCTAACCCTAAACCTTAAGCCAATGGAACCATACCTAACCTTAACCCGGAACCCTAGGGAAATGGAGTTACACCGTGGTATCGTATATGCAAGTACATTTTCGAGATTACTGACTTGTGGTTGCATTATGTATACAAAGTGTGCTCTGGATCCCTCCCTCTCCCCCAAGCAACATTCACCTCACCATTCCTCCCATCAGGAACCTAACCACAACTCCAACCCAAACCTAAACCCAGCCCCTGAAGAACACCATTTGGCTGCACGAAAACCACAGCCCCTCCCCGCCCCTCGGAGCAGATCGTTCAGTAGGTTGCGGGGATGAGCGTGCAACCCCCCGAGGACCCCTGGGACGTCACCTGCGTCCTGGGGCTTCGCGTACCCCCTATTAAGTAAAAAAATCGCCAGATCATACTGCAATCGACAAACGACCTGCCCCGCCCCCCCCCCCCCCCCCCCCCCCCCCCCGAATGGAAAACAACGCAACGGACCCCTGTCTACAACCCCAACCCAAACCTAAACCCAGCCCCTGAAGAACACCATTTGGTTGCACGAAAACCACCTCTGGATGAAAGAAAATACAGCCCTAGTGGTGTAGGAAGTGCGAATGGGAGTGCATTACATCCTCCAGTCCAGAGCCTGGCCAGACCTATAATTAGATCTGAGCCTACTCTGTTCGATGTGTAAAAACTGGGGGATTTACTTAACTTTAACCTAGCCCAGCGAGACCATGGCACTATCCTACCCACACCAACCCCACAACTCCCCTGTGACATCCGCTCCTCCCTTCCACAGGGGGCGACAACGCGACCCGTTCCCCACACCCAATCAAGACAGACAGGAAGTCCACCGCTCCCTGCTTACCTGGACATGCCAGGGCATGCCTCAGTTTGGATCAGAACCAACACAAGACATCGACCTCTTAAACAACATCACCTGAGTAAGTAGATTATGAGCCCAGGGAAACTGTTTAATGTTTAGTTATATACATTTAATTGACACACTCTTTAGAACACTATGTACTAAAAACAACAACATCTGAGCATGTAAACATGAACTCAGTGAAACTTTTATGTAAAGCTATATATATTTAGAACACTATGTACTAAAAACAACAACATCTGAGCATGTAAACATGAACTCAGTGAAACTTTTATGTAAAGATATATATATTTAGAACACTATGTACTAAAAACAACTACATCTGAGCATGTAAACATGATCTCAGTGAAACCTTTTGTAAATTTAAATAAATTTAGTAAACAGATACACTTTGGAACATTATGTACTAGTATTATAGACCATGCCATGGATTGAATCGGAACCAACACAAGACCTCCACTTCCTTGAATACAACACTGGAGTAAGTAAACATGCAGCCAGTGATATTTTAATGTAAACAATGTCCATTTAGTTGACAAATGTTTTAGGATAACTTGTACTAGCATTTAGACTGTCCCCAGATCCCAACTTTTCCAAAACACAACTCGAATCCCAGCATGTAACATGTCGCATGCCAGTAGATCTGTCACTTCCATTGTTACATTAATTCCCAACCCTGTACTGCCAGCCACCCGATTGCCATATACTGCAAGCTTGTACATCTGCTACCTCCCCAATTTCATTCCACCATGGGAACAACGGAACGGATTGCGACACGTCGCGAGCTTGTAGATCTGCTACTTTTCTAAACCACCATGCCATAATATGTCTTATTGACCACGGAACACACGGAGGAATTTGATCCACTCCTCCGGGCCGCCAGTGTTGAGAGCGTATAGATTTAAGGCCTGAAACGTTCTGAGATGCACTGGTAATCTACTGAAGAGTGTGTTCTGAAATTATCACTGATCTGAGTATTTTTAAATGAGACCTAGGGATACATAAAACACCTCTCCTAAACATACATCCCTTGAGGTCTCTTAGGCTTACAGAACAAAGTGTTCTACTGCGCGACAACCCAACTTAACACCGCAATGAAAAGGTTTCTCCGACTGGCAACAAACTCAACAAAACAACCACAATGAAAGGATGTCTCTGACCTTCGGATCGAACTCAGTGTGGATGGATGGAGCAACATGAATGCAACGAGGAGCAACCTTACCCCTCCCTACCAGCTACAACCCCAACTGCAGGAGGTCTACCACAACACCAGCCCTAAACCTAACCCCAACCCCTAACCCTAAAACCTTAGGCCCATGGAACTATACCTAAACCTAACCCTAACCCCAACCCTAACCCTAAACCTTAAGCCAATGGAACCATACCTAACCTTAACCCGGAACCCTAGGGAAATGGAGTTACACCGTGGTATCGTATATGCAAGTACATTTTCGAGATTACTGACTTGTGGTTGCATTATGTATACAAAGTGTGCTCTGGATCCCTCCCTCTCCCCCAAGCAACATTCACCTCACCATTCCTCCCATCAGGAACCTAACCACAACTCCAACCCAAACCTAAACCCAGCCCCTGAAGAACACCATTTGGCTGCACGAAAACCACAGCCCCTCCCCGCCCCTCGGAGCAGATCGTTCAGTAGGTTGCGGGGATGAGCGTGCAACCCCCCGAGGACCCCTGGGACGTCACCTGCGTCCTGGGGCTTCGCGTACCCCCTATTAAGTAAAAAAATCGCCAGATCATACTGCAATCGACAAACGACCTGCCCCGCCCCCCCCCCCCCCCCCCCCCCCCCCCCGAATGGAAAACAACGCAACGGACCCCTGTCTACAACCCCAACCCAAACCTAAACCCAGCCCCTGAAGAACACCATTTGGTTGCACGAAAACCACCTCTGGATGAAAGAAAATACAGCCCTAGTGGTGTAGGAAGTGCGAATGGGAGTGCATTACATCCTCCAGTCCAGAGCCTGGCCAGACCTATAATTAGATCTGAGCCTACTCTGTTCGATGTGTAAAAACTGGGGGATTTACTTAACTTTAACCTAGCCCAGCGAGACCATGGCACTATCCTACCCACACCAACCCCACAACTCCCCTGTGACATCCGCTCCTCCCTTCCACAGGGGGCGACAACGCGACCCGTTCCCCACACCCAATCAAGACAGACAGGAAGTCCACCGCTCCCTGCTTACCTGGACATGCCAGGGCATGCCTCAGTTTGGATCAGAACCAACACAAGACATCGACCTCTTAAACAACATCACCTGAGTAAGTAGATTATGAGCCCAGGGAAACTGTTTAATGTTTAGTTATATACATTTAATTGACACACTCTTTAGAACACTATGTACTAAAAACAACAACATCTGAGCATGTAAACATGAACTCAGTGAAACTTTTATGTAAAGCTATATATATTTAGAACACTATGTACTAAAAACAACAACATCTGAGCATGTAAACATGAACTCAGTGAAACTTTTATGTAAAGATATATATATTTAGAACACTATGTACTAAAAACAACTACATCTGAGCATGTAAACATGATCTCAGTGAAACCTTTTGTAAATTTAAATAAATTTAGTAAACAGATACACTTTGGAACATTATGTACTAGTATTATAGACCATGCCATGGATTGAATCGGAACCAACACAAGACCTCCACTTCCTTGAATACAACACTGGAGTAAGTAAACATGCAGCCAGTGATATTTTAATGTAAACAATGTCCATTTAGTTGACAAATGTTTTAGGATAACTTGTACTAGCATTTAGACTGTCCCCAGATCCCAACTTTTCCAAAACACAACTCGAATCCCAGCATGTAACATGTCGCATGCCAGTAGATCTGTCACTTCCATTGTTACATTAATTCCCAACCCTGTACTGCCAGCCACCCGATTGCCATATACTGCAAGCTTGTACATCTGCTACCTCCCCAATTTCATTCCACCATGGGAACAACGGAACGGATTGCGACACGTCGCGAGCTTGTAGATCTGCTACTTTTCTAAACCACCATGCCATAATATGTCTTATTGACCACGGAACACACGGAGGAATTTGATCCACTCCTCCGGGCCGCCAGTGTTGAGAGCGTATAGATTTAAGGCCTGAAACGTTCTGAGATGCACTGGTAATCTACTGAAGAGTGTGTTCTGAAATTATCACTGATCTGAGTATTTTTAAATGAGACCTAGGGATACATAAAACACCTCTCCTAAACATACATCCCTTGAGGTCTCTTAGGCTTACAGAACAAAGTGTTCTACTGCGCGACAACCCAACTTAACACCGCAATGAAAAGGTTTCTCCGACTGGCAACAAACTCAACAAAACAACCACAATGAAAGGATGTCTCTGACCTTCGGATCGAACTCAGTGTGGATGGATGGAGCAACATGAATGCAACGAGGAGCAACCTTACCCCTCCCTACCAGCTACAACCCCAACTGCAGGAGGTCTACCACAACACCAGCCCTAAACCTAACCCCAACCCCTAACCCTAAAACCTTAGGCCCATGGAACTATACCTAAACCTAACCCTAACCCCAACCCTAACCCTAAACCTTAAGCCAATGGAACCATACCTAACCTTAACCCGGAACCCTAGGGAAATGGAGTTACACCGTGGTATCGTATATGCAAGTACATTTTCGAGATTACTGACTTGTGGTTGCATTATGTATACAAAGTGTGCTCTGGATCCCTCCCTCTCCCCCAAGCAACATTCACCTCACCATTCCTCCCATCAGGAACCTAACCACAACTCCAACCCAAACCTAAACCCAGCCCCTGAAGAACACCATTTGGCTGCACGAAAACCACAGCCCCTCCCCGCCCCTCGGAGCAGATCGTTCAGTAGGTTGCGGGGATGAGCGTGCAACCCCCCGAGGACCCCTGGGACGTCACCTGCGTCCTGGGGCTTCGCGTACCCCCTATTAAGTAAAAAAATCGCCAGATCATACTGCAATCGACAAACGACCTGCCCCGCCCCCCCCCCCCCCCCCCCCCCCCCCCCCGAATGGAAAACAACGCAACGGACCCCTGTCTACAACCCCAACCCAAACCTAAACCCAGCCCCTGAAGAACACCATTTGGTTGCACGAAAACCACCTCTGGATGAAAGAAAATACAGCCCTAGTGGTGTAGGAAGTGCGAATGGGAGTGCATTACATCCTCCAGTCCAGAGCCTGGCCAGACCTATAATTAGATCTGAGCCTACTCTGTTCGATGTGTAAAAACTGGGGGATTTACTTAACTTTAACCTAGCCCAGCGAGACCATGGCACTATCCTACCCACACCAACCCCACAACTCCCCTGTGACATCCGCTCCTCCCTTCCACAGGGGGCGACAACGCGACCCGTTCCCCACACCCAATCAAGACAGACAGGAAGTCCACCGCTCCCTGCTTACCTGGACATGCCAGGGCATGCCTCAGTTTGGATCAGAACCAACACAAGACATCGACCTCTTAAACAACATCACCTGAGTAAGTAGATTATGAGCCCAGGGAAACTGTTTAATGTTTAGTTATATACATTTAATTGACACACTCTTTAGAACACTATGTACTAAAAACAACAACATCTGAGCATGTAAACATGAACTCAGTGAAACTTTTATGTAAAGCTATATATATTTAGAACACTATGTACTAAAAACAACAACATCTGAGCATGTAAACATGAACTCAGTGAAACTTTTATGTAAAGATATATATATTTAGAACACTATGTACTAAAAACAACTACATCTGAGCATGTAAACATGATCTCAGTGAAACCTTTTGTAAATTTAAATAAATTTAGTAAACAGATACACTTTGGAACATTATGTACTAGTATTATAGACCATGCCATGGATTGAATCGGAACCAACACAAGACCTCCACTTCCTTGAATACAACACTGGAGTAAGTAAACATGCAGCCAGTGATATTTTAATGTAAACAATGTCCATTTAGTTGACAAATGTTTTAGGATAACTTGTACTAGCATTTAGACTGTCCCCAGATCCCAACTTTTCCAAAACACAACTCGAATCCCAGCATGTAACATGTCGCATGCCAGTAGATCTGTCACTTCCATTGTTACATTAATTCCCAACCCTGTACTGCCAGCCACCCGATTGCCATATACTGCAAGCTTGTACATCTGCTACCTCCCCAATTTCATTCCACCATGGGAACAACGGAACGGATTGCGACACGTCGCGAGCTTGTAGATCTGCTACTTTTCTAAACCACCATGCCATAATATGTCTTATTGACCACGGAACACACGGAGGAATTTGATCCACTCCTCCGGGCCGCCAGTGTTGAGAGCGTATAGATTTAAGGCCTGAAACGTTCTGAGATGCACTGGTAATCTACTGAAGAGTGTGTTCTGAAATTATCACTGATCTGAGTATTTTTAAATGAGACCTAGGGATACATAAAACACCTCTCCTAAACATACATCCCTTGAGGTCTCTTAGGCTTACAGAACAAAGTGTTCTACTGCGCGACAACCCAACTTAACACCGCAATGAAAAGGTTTCTCCGACTGGCAACAAACTCAACAAAACAACCACAATGAAAGGATGTCTCTGACCTTCGGATCGAACTCAGTGTGGATGGATGGAGCAACATGAATGCAACGAGGAGCAACCTTACCCCTCCCTACCAGCTACAACCCCAACTGCAGGAGGTCTACCACAACACCAGCCCTAAACCTAACCCCAACCCCTAACCCTAAAACCTTAGGCCCATGGAACTATACCTAAACCTAACCCTAACCCCAACCCTAACCCTAAACCTTAAGCCAATGGAACCATACCTAACCTTAACCCGGAACCCTAGGGAAATGGAGTTACACCGTGGTATCGTATATGCAAGTACATTTTCGAGATTACTGACTTGTGGTTGCATTATGTATACAAAGTGTGCTCTGGATCCCTCCCTCTCCCCCAAGCAACATTCACCTCACCATTCCTCCCATCAGGAACCTAACCACAACTCCAACCCAAACCTAAACCCAGCCCCTGAAGAACACCATTTGGCTGCACGAAAACCACAGCCCCTCCCCGCCCCTCGGAGCAGATCGTTCAGTAGGTTGCGGGGATGAGCGTGCAACCCCCCGAGGACCCCTGGGACGTCACCTGCGTCCTGGGGCTTCGCGTACCCCCTATTAAGTAAAAAAATCGCCAGATCATACTGCAATCGACAAACGACCTGCCCCGCCCCCCCCCCCCCCCCCCCCCCCCCCCCCGAATGGAAAACAACGCAACGGACCCCTGTCTACAACCCCAACCCAAACCTAAACCCAGCCCCTGAAGAACACCATTTGGTTGCACGAAAACCACCTCTGGATGAAAGAAAATACAGCCCTAGTGGTGTAGGAAGTGCGAATGGGAGTGCATTACATCCTCCAGTCCAGAGCCTGGCCAGACCTATAATTAGATCTGAGCCTACTCTGTTCGATGTGTAAAAACTGGGGGATTTACTTAACTTTAACCTAGCCCAGCGAGACCATGGCACTATCCTACCCACACCAACCCCACAACTCCCCTGTGACATCCGCTCCTCCCTTCCACAGGGGGCGACAACGCGACCCGTTCCCCACACCCAATCAAGACAGACAGGAAGTCCACCGCTCCCTGCTTACCTGGACATGCCAGGGCATGCCTCAGTTTGGATCAGAACCAACACAAGACATCGACCTCTTAAACAACATCACCTGAGTAAGTAGATTATGAGCCCAGGGAAACTGTTTAATGTTTAGTTATATACATTTAATTGACACACTCTTTAGAACACTATGTACTAAAAACAACAACATCTGAGCATGTAAACATGAACTCAGTGAAACTTTTATGTAAAGCTATATATATTTAGAACACTATGTACTAAAAACAACAACATCTGAGCATGTAAACATGAACTCAGTGAAACTTTTATGTAAAGATATATATATTTAGAACACTATGTACTAAAAACAACTACATCTGAGCATGTAAACATGATCTCAGTGAAACCTTTTGTAAATTTAAATAAATTTAGTAAACAGATACACTTTGGAACATTATGTACTAGTATTATAGACCATGCCATGGATTGAATCGGAACCAACACAAGACCTCCACTTCCTTGAATACAACACTGGAGTAAGTAAACATGCAGCCAGTGATATTTTAATGTAAACAATGTCCATTTAGTTGACAAATGTTTTAGGATAACTTGTACTAGCATTTAGACTGTCCCCAGATCCCAACTTTTCCAAAACACAACTCGAATCCCAGCATGTAACATGTCGCATGCCAGTAGATCTGTCACTTCCATTGTTACATTAATTCCCAACCCTGTACTGCCAGCCACCCGATTGCCATATACTGCAAGCTTGTACATCTGCTACCTCCCCAATTTCATTCCACCATGGGAACAACGGAACGGATTGCGACACGTCGCGAGCTTGTAGATCTGCTACTTTTCTAAACCACCATGCCATAATATGTCTTATTGACCACGGAACACACGGAGGAATTTGATCCACTCCTCCGGGCCGCCAGTGTTGAGAGCGTATAGATTTAAGGCCTGAAACGTTCTGAGATGCACTGGTAATCTACTGAAGAGTGTGTTCTGAAATTATCACTGATCTGAGTATTTTTAAATGAGACCTAGGGATACATAAAACACCTCTCCTAAACATACATCCCTTGAGGTCTCTTAGGCTTACAGAACAAAGTGTTCTACTGCGCGACAACCCAACTTAACACCGCAATGAAAAGGTTTCTCCGACTGGCAACAAACTCAACAAAACAACCACAATGAAAGGATGTCTCTGACCTTCGGATCGAACTCAGTGTGGATGGATGGAGCAACATGAATGCAACGAGGAGCAACCTTACCCCTCCCTACCAGCTACAACCCCAACTGCAGGAGGTCTACCACAACACCAGCCCTAAACCTAACCCCAACCCCTAACCCTAAAACCTTAGGCCCATGGAACTATACCTAAACCTAACCCTAACCCCAACCCTAACCCTAAACCTTAAGCCAATGGAACCATACCTAACCTTAACCCGGAACCCTAGGGAAATGGAGTTACACCGTGGTATCGTATATGCAAGTACATTTTCGAGATTACTGACTTGTGGTTGCATTATGTATACAAAGTGTGCTCTGGATCCCTCCCTCTCCCCCAAGCAACATTCACCTCACCATTCCTCCCATCAGGAACCTAACCACAACTCCAACCCAAACCTAAACCCAGCCCCTGAAGAACACCATTTGGCTGCACGAAAACCACAGCCCCTCCCCGCCCCTCGGAGCAGATCGTTCAGTAGGTTGCGGGGATGAGCGTGCAACCCCCCGAGGACCCCTGGGACGTCACCTGCGTCCTGGGGCTTCGCGTACCCCCTATTAAGTAAAAAAATCGCCAGATCATACTGCAATCGACAAACGACCTGCCCCGCCCCCCCCCCCCCCCCCCCCCCCCCCCCCCGAATGGAAAACAACGCAACGGACCCCTGTCTACAACCCCAACCCAAACCTAAACCCAGCCCCTGAAGAACACCATTTGGTTGCACGAAAACCACCTCTGGATGAAAGAAAATACAGCCCTAGTGGTGTAGGAAGTGCGAATGGGAGTGCATTACATCCTCCAGTCCAGAGCCTGGCCAGACCTATAATTAGATCTGAGCCTACTCTGTTCGATGTGTAAAAACTGGGGGATTTACTTAACTTTAACCTAGCCCAGCGAGACCATGGCACTTTCCTACCCACACCAACCCCACAACTCCCCTGTGACATCCGCTCCTCCCTTCCACAGGGGGCGACAACGCGACCCGTTCCCCACACCCAATCAAGACAGACAGGAAGTCCACCGCTCCCTGCTTACCTGGACATGCCAGGGCATGCCTCAGTTTGGATCAGAACCAACACAAGACATCGACCTCTTAAACAACATCACCTGAGTAAGTAGATTATGAGCCCAGGGAAACTGTTTAATGTTTAGTTATATACATTTAATTGACACACTCTTTAGAACACTATGTACTAAAAACAACAACATCTGAGCATGTAAACATGAACTCAGTGAAACTTTTATGTAAAGCTATATATATTTAGAACACTATGTACTAAAAACAACAACATCTGAGCATGTAAACATGAACTCAGTGAAACTTTTATGTAAAGATATATATTTAGAACACTATGTACTAAAAACAACTACATCTGAGCATGTAAACATGATCTCAGTGAAACCTTTTGTAAATTTAAATAAATTTAGTAAACAGATACACTTTGGAACATTATGTACTAGTATTATAGACCATGCCATGGATTGAATCGGAACCAACACAAGACCTCCACTTCCTTGAATACAACACTGGAGTAAGTAAACATGCAGCCAGTGATATTTTAATGTAAACAATGTCCATTTAGTTGACAAATGTTTTAGGATAACTTGTACTAGCATTTAGACTGTCCCCAGATCCCAACTTTTCCAAAAACACAACTCGAATCCCAGCATGTAACATGTCGCATGCCAGTAGATCTGTCACTTCCATTGTTACATTAATTCCCCACCCTGTGCTGCCAGCCACCCGATTGCCATATACTGCAAGCTTGTACATCTGCTACCTCCCCAATTTCATTCCACCATGGGAACAACGGAACGGATTGCGACACGTCGCGAGCTTGTAGATCTGCTACTTTTCTAAACCACCATGCCATAATATGTCTTATTGACCACGGAACACACGGAGGAATTTGATCCACTCCTCCGGGCCGCCAGTGTTGAGAGCGTATAGATTTAAGGCCTGAAACGTTCTGAGATGCACTGGTAATCTACTGAAGAGTGTGTTCTGAAATTATCACTGATCTGAGTATTTTTAAATGAGACCTAGGGATACATAAAACACCTCCCCTAAACATACATCCCTTGAGGTCTCTTAGGCTTACAGAACAAAGTGTTCTACTGCGCGACAACCCAACTTAACACCGCAATGAAAAGGTTTCTCCGACTGGCAACAAACTCAACAAAACAACCACAATGAAAGGATGTCTCTGACCTTCGGATCGAACTCAGTGTGGATGGATGGAGCAACATGAATGCAACGAGGAGCAACCTTACCCCTCCCTACCAGCTACAACCCCAACTGCAGGAGGTCTACCACAACACCAGCCCTAAACCTAACCCCAACCCCTAACCCTAAAACCTTAGGCCCATGGAACTATACCTAAACCTAACCCTAACCCCAACCCTAACCCTAAACCTTAAGCCAATGGAACCATACCTAACCTTAACCCGGAACCCTAGGGAAATGGAGTTACACCGTGGTATCGTATATGCAAGTACATTTTCGAGATTACTGACTTGTGGTTGCATTATGTATACAA
This sequence comes from Nannobrachium achirus, assembly GCF_963921795.1. Lineage (NCBI taxonomy): Eukaryota > Metazoa > Chordata > Actinopteri > Myctophiformes > Myctophidae > Nannobrachium > Nannobrachium achirus. The sequence continues at coordinate 25,617 of NW_027665144.1, forward strand.
AGTGTGCTCTGGATCCCTCCCTCTCCCCCAAGCAACATTCACCTCACCATTCCTCCCATCAGGAACCTAACCACAACTCCAACCCAAACCTAAACCCAGCCCCTGAAGAACACCATTTGGCTGCACGAAAACCACAGCCCCTCCCCGCCCCTCGGAGCAGATCGTTCAGTAGGTTGCGGGGATGAGCGTGCAACCCCCCGAGGACCCCTGGGACGTCACCTGCGTCCTGGGGCTTCGCGTACCCCCTATTAAGTAAAAAAATCGCCAGATCATACTGCAATCGACAAACGACCTGCCCCGCCCCCCCCCCCCCCCCCCCCCCCCCCCCCCGAATGGAAAACAACGCAACGGACCCCTGTCTACAACCCCAACCCAAACCTAAACCCAGCCCCTGAAGAACACCATTTGGTTGCACGAAAACCACCTCTGGATGAAAGAAAATACAGCCCTAGTGGTGTAGGAAGTGCGAATGGGAGTGCATTACATCCTCCAGTCCAGAGCCTGGCCAGACCTATAATTAGATCTGAGCCTACTCTGTTCGATGTGTAAAAACTGGGGGATTTACTTAACTTTAACCTAGCCCAGCGAGACCATGGCACTTTCCTACCCACACCAACCCCACAACTCCCCTGTGACATCCGCTCCTCCCTTCCACAGGGGGCGACAACGCGACCCGTTCCCCACACCCAATCAAGACAGACAGGAAGTCCACCGCTCCCTGCTTACCTGGACATGCCAGGGCATGCCTCAGTTTGGATCAGAACCAACACAAGACATCGACCTCTTAAACAACATCACCTGAGTAAGTAGATTATGAGCCCAGGGAAACTGTTTAATGTTTAGTTATATACATTTAATTGACACACTCTTTAGAACACTATGTACTAAAAACAACAACATCTGAGCATGTAAACATGAACTCAGTGAAACTTTTATGTAAAGCTATATATATTTAGAACACTATGTACTAAAAACAACAACATCTGAGCATGTAAACATGAACTCAGTGAAACTTTTATGTAAAGATATATATTTAGAACACTATGTACTAAAAACAACTACATCTGAGCATGTAAACATGATCTCAGTGAAACCTTTTGTAAATTTAAATAAATTTAGTAAACAGATACACTTTGGAACATTATGTACTAGTATTATAGACCATGCCATGGATTGAATCGGAACCAACACAAGACCTCCACTTCCTTGAATACAACACTGGAGTAAGTAAACATGCAGCCAGTGATATTTTAATGTAAACAATGTCCATTTAGTTGACAAATGTTTTAGGATAACTTGTACTAGCATTTAGACTGTCCCCAGATCCCAACTTTTCCAAAAACACAACTCGAATCCCAGCATGTAACATGTCGCATGCCAGTAGATCTGTCACTTCCATTGTTACATTAATTCCCCACCCTGTGCTGCCAGCCACCCGATTGCCATATACTGCAAGCTTGTACATCTGCTACCTCCCCAATTTCATTCCACCATGGGAACAACGGAACGGATTGCGACACGTCGCGAGCTTGTAGATCTGCTACTTTTCTAAACCACCATGCCATAATATGTCTTATTGACCACGGAACACACGGAGGAATTTGATCCACTCCTCCGGGCCGCCAGTGTTGAGAGCGTATAGATTTAAGGCCTGAAACGTTCTGAGATGCACTGGTAATCTACTGAAGAGTGTGTTCTGAAATTATCACTGATCTGAGTATTTTTAAATGAGACCTAGGGATACATAAAACACCTCCCCTAAACATACATCCCTTGAGGTCTCTTAGGCTTACAGAACAAAGTGTTCTACTGCGCGACAACCCAACTTAACACCGCAATGAAAAGGTTTCTCCGACTGGCAACAAACTCAACAAAACAACCACAATGAAAGGATGTCTCTGACCTTCGGATCGAACTCAGTGTGGATGGATGGAGCAACATGAATGCAACGAGGAGCAACCTTACCCCTCCCTACCAGCTACAACCCCAACTGCAGGAGGTCTACCACAACACCAGCCCTAAACCTAACCCCAACCCCTAACCCTAAAACCTTAGGCCCATGGAACTATACCTAAACCTAACCCTAACCCCAACCCTAACCCTAAACCTTAAGCCAATGGAACCATACCTAACCTTAACCCGGAACCCTAGGGAAATGGAGTTACACCGTGGTATCGTATATGCAAGTACATTTTCGAGATTACTGACTTGTGGTTGCATTATGTATACAAAGTGTGCTCTGGATCCCTCCCTCTCCCCCAAGCAACATTCACCTCACCATTCCTCCCATCAGGAACCTAACCACAACTCCAACCCAAACCTAAACCCAGCCCCTGAAGAACACCATTTGGCTGCACGAAAACCACAGCCCCTCCCCGCCCCTCGGAGCAGATCGTTCAGTAGGTTGCGGGGATGAGCGTGCAACCCCCCGAGGACCCCTGGGACGTCACCTGCGTCCTGGGGCTTCGCGTACCCCCTATTAAGTAAAAAAATCGCCAGATCATACTGCAATCGACAAACGACCTGCCCCGCCCCCCCCCCCCCCCCCCCCCCCCCCCCGAATGGAAAACAACGCAACGGACCCCTGTCTACAACCCCAACCCAAACCTAAACCCAGCCCCTGAAGAACACCATTTGGTTGCACGAAAACCACCTCTGGATGAAAGAAAATACAGCCCTAGTGGTGTAGGAAGTGCGAATGGGAGTGCATTACATCCTCCAGTCCAGAGCCTGGCCAGACCTATAATTAGATCTGAGCCTACTCTGTTCGATGTGTAAAAACTGGGGGATTTACTTAACTTTAACCTAGCCCAGCGAGACCATGGCACTTTCCTACCCACACCAACCCCACAACTCCCCTGTGACATCCGCTCCTCCCTTCCACAGGGGGCGACAACGCGACCCGTTCCCCACACCCAATCAAGACAGACAGGAAGTCCACCGCTCCCTGCTTACCTGGACATGCCAGGGCATGCCTCAGTTTGGATCAGAACCAACACAAGACATCGACCTCTTAAACAACATCACCTGAGTAAGTAGATTATGAGCCCAGGGAAACTGTTTAATGTTTAGTTATATACATTTAATTGACACACTCTTTAGAACACTATGTACTAAAAACAACAACATCTGAGCATGTAAACATGAACTCAGTGAAACTTTTATGTAAAGCTATATATATTTAGAACACTATGTACTAAAAACAACAACATCTGAGCATGTAAACATGAACTCAGTGAAACTTTTATGTAAAGATATATATTTAGAACACTATGTACTAAAAACAACTACATCTGAGCATGTAAACATGATCTCAGTGAAACCTTTTGTAAATTTAAATAAATTTAGTAAACAGATACACTTTGGAACATTATGTACTAGTATTATAGACCATGCCATGGATTGAATCGGAACCAACACAAGACCTCCACTTCCTTGAATACAACACTGGAGTAAGTAAACATGCAGCCAGTGATATTTTAATGTAAACAATGTCCATTTAGTTGACAAATGTTTTAGGATAACTTGTACTAGCATTTAGACTGTCCCCAGATCCCAACTTTTCCAAAAACACAACTCGAATCCCAGCATGTAACATGTCGCATGCCAGTAGATCTGTCACTTCCATTGTTACATTAATTCCCCACCCTGTGCTGCCAGCCACCCGATTGCCATATACTGCAAGCTTGTACATCTGCTACCTCCCCAATTTCATTCCACCATGGGAACAACGGAACGGATTGCGACACGTCGCGAGCTTGTAGATCTGCTACTTTTCTAAACCACCATGCCATAATATGTCTTATTGACCACGGAACACACGGAGGAATTTGATCCACTCCTCCGGGCCGCCAGTGTTGAGAGCGTATAGATTTAAGGCCTGAAACGTTCTGAGATGCACTGGTAATCTACTGAAGAGTGTGTTCTGAAATTATCACTGATCTGAGTATTTTTAAATGAGACCTAGGGATACATAAAACACCTCCCCTAAACATACATCCCTTGAGGTCTCTTAGGCTTACAGAACAAAGTGTTCTACTGCGCGACAACCCAACTTAACACCGCAATGAAAAGGTTTCTCCGACTGGCAACAAACTCAACAAAACAACCACAATGAAAGGATGTCTCTGACCTTCGGATCGAACTCAGTGTGGATGGATGGAGCAACATGAATGCAACGAGGAGCAACCTTACCCCTCCCTACCAGCTACAACCCCAACTGCAGGAGGTCTACCACAACACCAGCCCTAAACCTAACCCCAACCCCTAACCCTAAAACCTTAGGCCCATGGAACTATACCTAAACCTAACCCTAACCCCAACCCTAACCCTAAACCTTAAGCCAATGGAACCATACCTAACCTTAACCCGGAACCCTAGGGAAATGGAGTTACACCGTGGTATCGTATATGCAAGTACATTTTCGAGATTACTGACTTGTGGTTGCATTATGTATACAAAGTGTGCTCTGGATCCCTCCCTCTCCCCCAAGCAACATTCACCTCACCATTCCTCCCATCAGGAACCTAACCACAACTCCAACCCAAACCTAAACCCAGCCCCTGAAGAACACCATTTGGCTGCACGAAAACCACAGCCCCTCCCCGCCCCTCGGAGCAGATCGTTCAGTAGGTTGCGGGGATGAGCGTGCAACCCCCCGAGGACCCCTGGGACGTCACCTGCGTCCTGGGGCTTCGCGTACCCCCTATTAAGTAAAAAAATCGCCAGATCATACTGCAATCGACAAACGACCTGCCCCGCCCCCCCCCCCCCCCCCCCCCCCCCCCCCGAATGGAAAACAACGCAACGGACCCCTGTCTACAACCCCAACCCAAACCTAAACCCAGCCCCTGAAGAACACCATTTGGTTGCACGAAAACCACCTCTGGATGAAAGAAAATACAGCCCTAGTGGTGTAGGAAGTGCGAATGGGAGTGCATTACATCCTCCAGTCCAGAGCCTGGCCAGACCTATAATTAGATCTGAGCCTACTCTGTTCGATGTGTAAAAACTGGGGGATTTACTTAACTTTAACCTAACCCTAACCCTAACCCTAACCCTAACCTAACCCTAACCCTAACCCTAACCCTAACCCGAACCCTAACCCTAACCCTAACCCGAACCCGAACCCTAACCCTAACCCTAACCCTAACCCGAACCCGAACCCTAACCCTAACCCTAACCCTAAAATTCTTTTCAAAGCCCTAAGGGAAAGACGCTACACAAGAACTTACCTAAGAAAGGCCTACAGCACTTTTGAGGAGGTCAAGATCAGAGACCAGAGACCCCTTTTAGCCCTAGTAACAACTTATTCCAGCCAAAGCATATTGGCCAACAAACGCCTAAAAAGCAACTTTGAAAATAGGCATAACAATCTACTACAGGATTACAAGATAATCTCAGCCTATCGCAAAAATAAAAATTTAAAGGACTACCTGGTCCGGAGTAACTTGAAACAAAGTAACAGGGCTACAAAACCAACCCCAAGCTACTTCAGCCCACAGAAACAAATTATAAATAGATCAAAAAGAAATGTAGTTGAAATCAAACAAATTATACCCTACAACACACAAAATGTGATATACCTTATCACTTGTGACATTTGCAAACTACAGTATATTGGAGAAACGGGAAACTCCATAGCATGTAGGCTTAACCAACATCGCTATAATATTAATAACCATAAAGAAACACATTTACTGATTGTAAAACACTATTTAACACATGGGATCCAAGCCCTTAAGGTGTGTGGTCTAGAACACAACAGAAACTGGACTGTTGGAGAGAGGAAATTCCAAGAACAGGAATGGATTAGAAGACTAGATACGAGATACCCAGGAGGGCTAAATCTATAAAAGTTAAAACACTCTACCTACACAATCCCTAACACAAAGGCCCCCAATGCCTCTGTGATTAAACAACAATGAGCCTACTTGGCCTTTGTCATGCCTAGGGAGGGGGTACCACAACACACCCTAACCATAACAATGACCCAAGTGATGGACCATTATCACACCTGGAATCCTTTGTTATGCCTAAAACAGAAGATCTGGGGATTAACACAAACTCAAAAAAATTGAGATTTGAATAAACCTTACAAGCCTTGTCATACCTGAAGTGAATGGCCCTGACTGTCATACAACAGTCAGGATTACTTACTTAATCTGCAAGGAGACCTATTGAAACCTATTTGAAATGTAAAATGAATAGAATAAGAATTGTCATGGCGTTTATCGTGCGCTTGCCCAGGCCTCACGGCCTGGGCAGAAATATAACGATTGCATTCACCACGGCTTCGTAACTCGCGCGGCGCTCCGCCGGCCGCGCAGCCCTGGCCCGCTCTTCGCGGCCACTCGCGCCTGCGGCGCTCGGGGGCGAAGAGCAGGACCAAGGTCTGCTGGCCTTCGCGCCGCTTGCAATGTCGTGGACAATAACTATGACATCTATTGTTTTATAAAAAACAACACTAGAAAGGCTAGTAAACATTTGGAAAAACTAAAAAGGACTAATTATAGCCCATAACCTATTTAAATCCTAAACACATAGTCCAAACAGACTATAACCATAGGGAACTTAAGAAATGTATAGAATATACTAGCCCTCTCCTACATTTTTAAATTATGGCGAGTGCAATCATTCCCTCAGAACTGTTTACAGGAAGGAACCACTAAATATGGTTCCTTAATGTAAACAGTACTGATCGAACTCTGACAACCTACCTAACCCTAACCCTAACCCTAACCCTAACCCTAACCCTAACCCTAACCCGAACACTAACCCTAACCCTAACCCTAACCCTAACCCTAACCCGAACCCTAACCCTAACCCTAACCCGAACCCTAACCCGAACCCTAACCCTAACCCAGCCCCCAGGGGCGATTCTCTAAAAAAAACCTATTCCCTAACCCTAACCCTAACCCTATCTAGAGATGGTGCCGTTCCGATTTTCTGCCCAGCTATGTTAACTGCAGGAGGGCCAAAATCTTTTGCAGGGAATCCGGGACTTTGACCGGCTGGACCCCTCCAGGGGGGTCCGTGGACCCGTGCAAAATTGACGGCCTAACCCACAGAGAGGGGCGGAGCCATTCGAAACCAAGCCCTATATTCATAGCTCTTCAATACCTTTCATTTGATGTATGGTACATCACTATCGACCTTACGGATCCAAATCACCCCCAGGGGCGATTCTCTAAAAAAAACCTATTCCCTAACCCTAACCCTATCTAGAGATGGTGCCGTTCCGATTTTCTGCCCAGCTACGTTAACTGCAGGAGGGCCAAAATTTTTTGCAGAGAATCCGGGACTTTGACCGTCTGGACCCCTCCAGGGGGGTCCGTGGACCCCTGCAAAATTGACGGCCTAACCCACAGAGAGGGGCGGAGCCATTCGAAACCAAGTCCTATATTCATAGCTCGTCAAGACCTTTCATTTGATGTATGGTACATCACTATCGACCTTACGGATCCAAATCGCCCCCAGGGGCGATTCTCTAAAAAAACCCTATTCCCTAACCCTAACCCTAACCCTATCTAAAGATGGTGCCGTTCCGATTTTCTGCCCAGCTATGTTAACTGCAGGAGGGCCAACATTTTTTGCAGGGAATCCGGGACTTTGACCGGCTGGACCCCTCCAGGGGGGTCCGTGGACCCCTGCAAAATTGACGGCCTAACCCAAAGGAAGGGGCGGAGCCATTCGAAACCAAGTCCTATATTCATAGCTCTTCAATACCTTTCATTTGATGTATGGTACATCACTATCGACCTTACGGATCCAAATCGCCCCCAGGGGCGATTCTCTAAAAAAAACCTATTCCGTAACCCTAACCCTATCTAGAGATGGTGCGGTTCCGATTTTCTGCCCAGCTATGTTAACTGCAGGAGGGCCAAAATTTTTTGCAGAGAATCCGGGACTTTGACCGTCTGGACCCCTCCAGGGGGGTCCGTGGACCCCTGCAAAATTGACGGCCTAACCCACAGAGAGGGGCGGAGCCATTCGAAACCAAGTCCTATATTCATAGCTCGTCAAGACCTTTCATTTGATGTATGGTACATCACTATCGACCTTACGGATCCAAATCGCCCCAGGGGCGATTCTCTAAAAAAACCCTATTCCCTAACCCTAACCCTAACCCTATCTAAAGATGGTGCCGTTCCGATTTTCTGCCCAGCTATGTTAACTGCAGGAGGGCCAAAATTTTTTGCAGGGAATCCGGGACTTTGACCGGCTGGACCCCTCCAGGGGGGTCCGTGGACCCCTGCAAAATTGACGGCCTAACCCACAGAGAGGGGCGGAGCCATTCGAAACCAAGCCTATATTCATAGCTCTTCAATACCTTTCATTTGATGTATGGTACATCACTATCGACCTTACGGATCCAAATCGCCCCCAGGGGCGATTCTCTAAAAAAAACCTATTCCCTAACCCTAACCCTATCTAGAGATGGTGCCGTTCCGATTTTCTGCCCAGCTATGTTAACTGCAGGAGGGCCAAAATTTTTTGCAGGGAATCCGGGACTTTGACAGGCTGGACCCCTCCAGGGGGGTCCGTGGACCCCTGCAAAATTGACGGCCTAACCCACAGAGAGGGGCGGAGCCATTCGAAACCAAGTCCTATATTCATAGCTCGTCAAGACCTTTCATTTGATGTATGGTACATCACTATCGACCTTACGGATCCAAATCGCCCCCAGGGGCAATTCTCTAAAAAAACCCTATTCCCTAACCCTAACCCTAACCCTATCTAGAGATGGTGCCGTTCCGATTTTCTGCCCAGCTATGTTAACTGCAGGAGGGCCAAAATTTTTTGCAGGGAATCCGGGACTTTGACCGGCTGGACCCCTCCAGGGGGTTCCGTGGACCCCTGCAAAATTGACGGCCTAACCCACAGAGAGGGGCGGAGCCATTCGAAACCAAGTCCTATATTCATAGCTCTTCAAGACCTTTCATTTGATGTAAGGTACATCACTATCGACCTTACGGATCCAAATCGCCCACACGGGCGATTCTTTAAAAACCCCTATTCCCTAACCCTAACCCTATCTAGAGATGGTGCCGTTCCAATTTTCTGCCCAGCTATGTTAACTGCAGGAGGGCCAAATTTTTTTGCAGGGAATCCTGGACTTGAGCCAGTTTGACGGCTGTCCTTTAATGCAGTGCTCAAAACTCACTTTCATGGGCGCACTGTGTCAGTTTAAGAATGAAAAGTGTGTAACTCCAAAACTAAGACAGATAGATAAACTGCTCTTGGACGTGAATTTGGGCCATTGAGTATTGAGTCAGTTTGACGGCTGTCCTTTTCTGCAGTGCTCAAAAGTCACTTTTACGGGCTGAAAATCACTTTTTGGCACTGTGTCAGTGTGTAACTCCAAAACTTAGACAGACAGATAGAGACTTGAAACTAATGTTGAAGGTGAATTTTGGGCCATTCTAGGAAGGCTGGTGAGTATTGAGCCAGTTTGGTGGCTGTCCTTTTCTGCAGTTCTCAAAAGCTACTTTCATGGGCGCACTGTGTCAGTTTAAGTATGAAAAGTGTGTAACTCCAAAACTAGACAGATAGAGAATTGAAACTGCTCTTGGAGGTGAATTTGGGCCAATCTAGGAAGGCTGGTGAGTATTGAGCCACTTTGGTGGCCGTCCTTTAATGCAGTGCTCAAAACTCACTTTCATGGGCGCACTGTGTCAGTTTAAGTATGAAAAGTGTGTAACTCCAAAACTAAGACAGATAGAGAATTGAAACTGCTCTTGGACGTGAATTTGGGCCATTGAGTATTGAGCCAGTTTGACGGCTGTCCTTTTCTGCAGTGCTCAAAAGTCACTTTTACGGGCTGAAAATCACTTTTTGGCACTGTGTCAGTGTGTAACTCCAAAACTAAGACAGATAGAGAATTGAAACTGCATTTGGATGTGAATTTGGGCCATTGAGTATTGAGCCAGTTTGACGGCTGTCCTTTTCTGCAGTGATCAAAAGTCACTTTTACGGGCTGAAAATCCCTTTTTGGCACTGTGTCAGTGTGTAACTCAAAAACTTAGACAGATAGAGACTTGAAACTGATGTTGAAGGTGAATTTGGGCCATTCTAGGAAGGCTGGTGAGTATTGAGCCAGTTTGGTGGCTGTCCTTTTCTGCAGTTCTCAAAAGTCACTTTCACGGGCGCACTGTGTCAGTTTAAGTATGAAAAGTGTGTAACTCCAAAACTAAGACAGATAGAAAATTGAAACTGCTCTTGGATGTGAATTTGGGCCATTGAGTATTGAGCCAGTTTGACGGCTGTCCTTTTCTGCAGTGATCAAAAGTCACTTTTACGGGCTGAAAATCACTTTTTGGTACTGTGTCAGTGTGTAACTCAAAAACTTAGACAGATAGAGACTTGAAACTAATGTTGAAGGTGAATTTGGGCCATTCTAGGAAGGCTGGTGAGTATTGAGCCAGTTTGACGGCTATCCTTTAATGCAGTGCTCAAAACTCACTTTCATGGGCGCACTGTGTCAGTTTAAGAATGAAAAGTGTGTAACTCCAAAACTAAGACAGATAGAGAAACTGCTCTTGGACGTGGATTTGGGCCATTGAGTATTGAGTAGTTTGACGGCTGTCCTTTTCTGCAGTGATCAAAAGTCACTTTTACGGGCTGAAAATCACTTTTTGGCACTGTGTCAGTGTGTAACTCCAAAACTTAGACAGATAGAGACTTGAAACTAATGTTGAAGGTGAATTTTGGGCCATTCTAGGAAGGCTGGTGAGTATTGAGCCAGTTTGGTGGCTGTCCTTTTCTGCAGTTCTCAAAAGCTACTTTCATGGGCGCACTGTGTCAGTTTAAGTATGAAAAGTGTGTAACTCCAAAACTAGACAGATAGAGAATTGAAACTGCTCTTGGAGGTGAATTTGGGCCAATCTAGGAAGGCTGGTGAGTATTGAGCCAGTTTGACGGCTGTCCTTTAATGCAGTGCTCAAAACTCACTTTCATGGGCGCACTGTGTCAGTTTAAGAATGAAAAGTGTGTAACTCCAAAACTAAGACAGATAGAGAAAATGCTCTTGGACGTGAATTTGGGCCATTGAGTATTGAGCAGTTTGACGGCTGTCCTTTTCTGCAGTGATCAAAAGTCACTTTTACGGGCTGAAAATCACTTTTTGGCACTGTGTCAGTGTGTAACTCAAAAACTTAGACAGATAGAGACTTGAAACTAATGTTGAAGGTGAATTTGGGCCATTCTAGGAAGGCTGGTGAGTATTGAGCCAGTTTGACGGCTGTCCTTTAATGCAGTGCTCAAAACTCACTTTCATGGGCGCACTGTGTCAGTTTAAGAATGAAAAGTGTGTAACTCCAAAACTAAGACAGATAAAGAAACTGCTCTTGGACGTGAATTTGGGCCATTGAGTATTGAGCCAGTTTGACGGCTGTCCTTTTCTGCAGTGCTCAAAAGTCACTTTTATGGGCTGAAAATCACTTTTTGGCACTGTGTCAGTGTGTAACTCCAAAACTAAGACAGATAGAGAATTGAAACTGCACTTGGATGTGAATTTGGGCCATTGAGTATTGAGCCAGTTTGACGGCTGTCCTTTTCTGCAGTGATCAAAAGTCACTTTTACGGGCTGAAAATCACTTTTTGGCACTGTGTCAGTGTGTAACTCAAAAACTTAGACAGATAGAGACTTGAAACTGATGTTGAAGGTGAATTTGGGCCATTCTAGGAAGGCTGGTGAGTATTGAGCCAGTTTGGTGGCTGTCCTTTTCTGCAGTTCTCAAAAGTCACTTTCACGGGCGCACTGTGTCAGTTTAAGTATGAAAAGTGTGTAACTCCAAAACTAAGACAGATAGAGAATTGAAACTGCTCTTGGATGTGAATTTGGGCCATTGAGTATTGAGCCAGTTTGACGGCTGTCCTTTTCTGCAGTGATCAAAAGTCACTTTTACGGGCTGAAAATCACTTTTTGGCACTGTGTCAGTGTGTAACTCAAAAACTTAGACAGATAGAGACTTGAAACTAATGTTGAAGGTGAATTTGGGCCATTCTAGGAAAGCTGGTGAGTATTGAGCCAGTTTGGTGGCTGTCCTTTTCTGCAGTTCTCAAAAGCTACTTACATGGGCGCACTGTGTCAGTTTAAGTATGAAAAGTGTGTAACTCCAAAACTTAGACAGATAAATAATTGAAACTGCTCTTGGACGTGAATTTGGGCCATTGAGTATTGAGCCAGTTTGACGGCTGTCCTTTTCTGCAGTGCTCAAAAGTCACTTTTACGGGCTAAAAATCACTTTTTGGCACTGTGTCAGTGTGTAACTCCAAAACTTAGACATATAGAGACTTGAAACTAATGTTGAAGGTGAATTTGGGCCATTCTAGGAAGGCTGGTGAGTATTGAGCCAGTTTGGTGGCTGTCCTTTTCTGCAGTTCTCAAAAGCTAATTTCATGGGCGCACTGTCAGTTTAAGTATGAAAAGTGTGTAACTCCAAAACTAGACAGATAGAGAATTGAAACTGCTCTTGGAGGTGAATTTGGGCCATTGAGTATTGAGCCAGTTTGACGGCTGTCCTTTTCTGCAGTGATCAAAAGTCACTTTTACGGGCTGAAAATCACTTTTTGGCACTGTGTCAGTGTGTAACTCCAAAACTTAGACAGATAGAGACTTGAAACTAATGTTGGAGGTGAATTTGGGCCATTCTAGGAAGGCTGGTGAGTATTGAGCCAGTTTGGTGGCTGTCCATTTCTGCAGTTCTCAAAAGTCACTTTCATGGGCGCACTGTGTCAGTTTAAGTATGAAAAGTGTGTAACTCCAAAACTAAGACAGATAGAGAATTGAAACTGCTCTTGGACGTGAATTTGGGCCATTGAGTATTGAGCCAGTTTGACGGCTGTCCTTTTCTGCAGTGCTCAAAAGTCACTTTTACGGGCTGAAAATCACTTTTTGGCACTGTGTCAGTGTGTAACTCAAAAACTTAGACAGATAGAGACTTGAAACTAATGTTGAAGGTGAATTTGGGCCATTCTAGGAAGGCTGGTGAGTATTGAGCCAGTTTGACGGCTGTCCTTTAATGCAGTGCTCAAAACTCACTTTCATGGGCGCACTGTGTCAGTTTAAGAATGAAAAGTGTGTAACTCCAAAACTAAGACAGATAAAGAAACTGCTCTTGGACGTGAATTTGGGCCATTGAGTATTGAGCCAGTTTGACGGCTGTCCTTTTCTGCAGTGCTCAAAAGTCACTTTTACGGGCTGAAAATCACTTTTTGGCACTGTTTCAGTGTGTAACTCCAAAACTTAGACATATAGAGACTTGAAACTAATGTTGAAGGTGAATTTGGGCCATTCTAGGAAGGCTGGTGAGTATTGAGCCAGTTTGGTGGCTGTCCTTTTCTGCAGTTCTCAAAAGCTACTTTCATGGGCGCACTGTCAGTTTAAGTATGAAAAGTGTGTAACTCCAAAACTAGACAGATAGAGAATTGAAACTGCTCTTGGAGGTGAATTTGGGCCAATCTAGGAAGGCTGGTGAGTATTGAGCCACTTTGGTGGCCGTCCTTTAATGCAGTGCTCAAAACTCACTTTCATGGGCGCATTATGTCAGTTTAAGTATGAAAAGTGTGTAACTCCAAAACTAAGACAGATAGAGAATTGAAACTGCTCTTGGACGTGAATTTGGGCCATTGAGTATTGAGCCAGTTTGACGGCTGTCCTTTTCTGCAGTGATCAAAAGTCACTTTTACGGGCTGAAAATCACTTTTTGGCACTGTGTCAGTGTGTAACTCCAAAACTTAGACAGATAGAGACTTGAAACTAATGTTGGAGGTGAATTTGGGCCATTCTAGGAAGGCTGGTGAGTATTGAGCCAGTTTGGTGGCTGTCCATTTCTGCAGTTCTCAAAAGTCACTTTCATGGGCGCACTGTGTCAGTTTAAGTATGAAAAGTGTGTAACTCCAAAACTAAGACAGATAGAGAATTGAAACTGCTCTTGGACGTGAATTTGGGCCATTGAGTATTGAGCCAGTTTGACGGCTGTCCTTTTCTGCAGTGCTCAAAAGTCACTTTTACGGGCTGAAAATCACTTTTTGGCACTGTGTCAGTGTGTAACTCCAAAACTAAGACAGATAGAGAATTGAAACTGCACTTGGATGTGAATTTGGGCCATTGAGTATTGAGCCAGTTTGACGGCTGTCCTTTTCTGCAGTGATCAAAAGTCACTTTTACGGGCTGAAAATCACTTTTTGGCACTGTGTCAGTGTGTAACTCAAAAACTTAGACAGATAGAGACTTGAAACTAATGTTGAAGGTGAATTTGGGCCATTCTAGGAAGGCTGGTGAGTATTGAGCCAGTTTGGTGGCTGTCCTTTTCTGCAGTTCTCAAAAGTCACTTTCACGGGCGCACTGTGTCAGTTTAAGAATGAAAAGTGTGTAACTCCAAAACTAAGACAGATAGAGAATTGAAACTGCTCTTGGATGTGAATTTGGGCCATTGAGTATTGAGCCAGTTTGACGGCTGTCCTTTTCTGCAGTGATCAAAAGTCACTTTTACGGGCTGAAAATCACTTTTTGGTACTGTGTCAGTGTGTAACTCAAAAACTTAGACAGATAGAGACTTGAAACTAATGTTGAAGGTGAATTTGGGCCATTCTAGGAAGGCTGGTGAGTATTGAGCCAGTTTGACGGCTATCCTTTAATGCAGTGCTCAAAACTCACTTTCATGGGCGCACTGTGTCAGTTTAAGAATGAAAAGTGTGTAACTCCAAAACTAAGACAGATAGAGAAACTGCTCTTGGACGTGGATTTGGGCCATTGAGTATTGAGCAGTTTGACGGCTGTCCTTTTCTGCAGTGATCAAAAGTCACTTTTACGGGCTGAAAATCACTTTTTGGCACTGTGTCAGTGTGTAACTCCAAAACTTAGACAGATAGAGACTTGAAACTAATGTTGAAGGTGAATTTTGGGCCATTCTAGGAAGGCTGGTGAGTATTGAGCCAGTTTGGTGGCTGTCCTTTTCTGCAGTTCTCAAAAGCTACTTTCATGGGCGCACTGTCAGTTTAAGTATGAAAAGTGTGTAACTCCAAAACTAGACAGATAGAGAATTGAAACTGCTCTTGGAGGTGAATTTGGGCCAATCTAGGAAGGCTGGTGAGTATTGAGCCACTTTGGTGGCCGTCCTTTAATGCAGTGCTCAAAACTCACTTTCATGGGCGCACTGTGTCAGTTTAAGTATGAAAAGTGTGTAACTCCAAAACTAAGACAGATAGAGAATTGAAACTGCTCTTGGACGTGAATTTGGGCCATTGAGTATTGAGCCAGTTTGACGGCTGTCCTTTTCTGCAGTGCTCAAAAGTCACTTTTACGGGCTGAAAATCACTTTTTGGCACTGTGTCAGTGTGTAACTCCAAAACTAAGACAGATAGAGAATTGAAACTGCATTTGGATGTGAATTTGGGCCATTGAGTATTGAGCCAGTTTGACGGCTGTCCTTTTCTGCAGTGATCAAAAGTCACTTTTACGGGCTGAAAATCACTTTTTGGCACTGTGTCAGTGTGTAACTCAAAAACTTAGACAGATAGAGACTTGAAACTGATGTTGAAGGTGAATTTGGGCCATTCTAGGAAGGCTGGTGAGTATTGAGCCAGTTTGGTGGCTGTCCTTTTCTGCAGTTCTCAAAAGTCACTTTCACGGGCGCACTGTGTCAGTTTAAGTATGAAAAGTGTGTAACTCCAAAACTAAGACAGATAGAAAATTGAAACTGCTCTTGGATGTGAATTTGGGCCATTGAGTATTGAGCCAGTTTGACGGCTGTCCTTTTCTGCAGTGATCAAAAGTCACTTTTACGGGCTGAAAATCACTTTTTGGTACTGTGTCAGTGTGTAACTCAAAAACTTAGACAGATAGAGACTTGAAACTAATGTTGAAGGTGAATTTGGGCCATTCTAGGAAGGCTGGTGAGTATTGAGCCAGTTTGACGGCTGTCCTTTAATGCAGTGCTCAAAACTCACTTTCATGGGCGCACTGTGTCAGTTTAAGAATGAAAAGTGTGTAACTCCAAAACTAAGACAGATAAAGAAACTGCTCTTGGACGTGAATTTGGGCCATTGAGTATTGAGCCAGTTTGACGGCTGTCCTTTTCTGCAGTGCTCAAAAGTCACTTTTACGGGCTGAAAATCACTTTTTGGCACTGTGTCAGTGTGTAACTCCAAAACTAAGACAGATAGAGAATTGAAACTGCACTTGGATGTGAATTTGGGCCATTGAGTATTGAGCCAGTTTGACGGCTGTCCTTTTCTGCAGTGATCAAAAGTCACTTTTACGGGCTGAAAATCACTTTTTGGCACTGTGTCAGTGTGTAACTCAAAAACTTAGACAGATAGAGACTTGAAACTGATGTTGAAGGTGAATTTGGGCCATTCTAGGAAGGCTGGTGAGTATTGAGCCAGTTTGGTGGCTGTCCTTTTCTGCAGTTCTCAAAAGTCACTTTCACGGGCGCACTGTGTCAGTTTAAGTATGAAAAGTGTGTAACTCCAAAACTAAGACAGATAGAGAATTGAAACTGCTCTTGGATGTGAATTTGGGCCATTGAGTATTGAGCCAGTTTGACGGCTGTCCTTTTCTGCAGTGATCAAAAGTCACTTTTACGGGCTGAAAATCACTTTTTGGCACTGTGTCAGTGTGTAACTCAAAAACTTAGACAGATAGAGACTTGAAACTAATGTTGAAGGTGAATTTGGGCCATTCTAGGAAAGCTGGTGAGTATTGAGCCAGTTTGGTGGCTGTCCTTTTCTGCAGTTCTCAAAAGCTACTTACATGGGCGCACTGTGTCAGTTTAAGTATGAAAAGTGTGTAACTCCAAAACTTAGACAGATAGATAATTGAAACTGCTCTTGGACGTGAATTTGGGCCATTGAGTATTGAGCCAGTTTGACGGCTGTCCTTTTCTGCAGTGCTCAAAAGTCACTTTTACGGGCTAAAAATCACTTTTTGGCACTGTGTCAGTGTGTAACTCCAAAACTTAGACATATAGAGACTTGAAACTAATGTTGAAGGTGAATTTGGGCCATTCTAGGAAGGCTGGTGAGTATTGAGCCAGTTTGGTGGCTGTCCTTTTCTGCAGTTCTCAAAAGCTACTTTCATGGGCGCACTGTCAGTTTAAGTATGAAAAGTGTGTAACTCCAAAACTAGACAGATAGAGAATTGAAACTGCTCTTGGAGGTGAATTTGGGCCATTGAGTATTGAGCCAGTTTGACGGCTGTCCTTTTCTGCAGTGATCAAAAGTCACTTTTACGGGCTGAAAATCACTTTTTGGCACTGTGTCAGTGTGTAACTCCAAAACTTAGACAGATAGAGACTTGAAACTAATGTTGGAGGTGAATTTGGGCCATTCTAGGAAGGCTGGTGAGTATTGAGCCAGTTTGGTGGCTGTCCATTTCTGCAGTTCTCAAAAGTCACTTTCATGGGCGCACTGTGTCAGTTTAAGTATGAAAAGTGTGTAACTCCAAAACTAAGACAGATAGAGAATTGAAACTGCTCTTGGACGTGAATTTGGGCCATTGAGTATCGAGCCAGTTTGACGGCTGTCCTTTTCTGCAGTGCTCAAAAGTCACTTTTACGGGCTGAAAATCACTTTTTGGCACTGTGTCAGTGTGTAACTCAAAAACTTAGACAGATAGAGACTTGAAACTAATGTTGAAGGTGAATTTGGGCCATTCTAAGAAGGCTGGTGAGTATTGAGCCAGTTTGACGGCTGTCCTTTAATGCAGTGCTCAAAACTCACTTTCATGGGCGCACTGTGTCAGTTTAAGAATGAAAAGTGTGTAACTCCAAAACTAAGACAGATAAAGAAACTGCTCTTGGACGTGAATTTGGGCCATTGAGTATTGAGCCAGTTTGACGGCTGTCCTTTTCTGCAGTGCTCAAAAGTCACTTTTACGGGCTGAAAATCACTTTTTGGCACTGTTTCAGTGTGTAACTCCAAAACTTAGACATATAGAGACTTGAAACTAATGTTGAAGGTGAATTTGGGCCATTCTAGGAAGGCTGGTGAGTATTGAGCCAGTTTGGTGGCTGTCCTTTTCTGCAGTTCTCAAAAGCTACTTTCATGGGCGCACTGTCAGTTTAAGTATGAAAAGTGTGTAACTCCAAAACTAGACAGATAGAGAATTGAAACTGCTCTTGGAGGTGAATTTGGGCCAATCTAGGAAGGCTGGTGAGTATTGAGCCACTTTGGTGGCCGTCCTTTAATGCAGTGCTCAAAACTCACTTTCATGGGCGCATTATGTCAGTTTAAGTATGAAAAGTGTGTAACTCCAAAACTAAGACAGATAGAGAATTGAAACTGCTCTTGGACGTGAATTTGGGCCATTGAGTATTGAGCCAGTTTGACGGCTGTCCTTTTCTGCAGTGATCAAAAGTCACTTTTACGGGCTGAAAATCACTTTTTGGCACTGTGTCAGTGTGTAACTCCAAAACTTAGACAGATAGAGACTTGAAACTAATGTTGGAGGTGAATTTGGGCCATTCTAGGAAGGCTGGTGAGTATTGAGCCAGTTTGGTGGCTGTCCATTTCTGCAGTTCTCAAAAGTCACTTTCATGGGCGCACTGTGTCAGTTTAAGTATGAAAAGTGTGTAA
The DNA here is from genome assembly GCF_963921795.1 of Nannobrachium achirus. Lineage (NCBI taxonomy): Eukaryota > Metazoa > Chordata > Actinopteri > Myctophiformes > Myctophidae > Nannobrachium > Nannobrachium achirus. Next base: position 44,199 of record NW_027665144.1, read on the forward strand.
CTCCAAAACTAAGACAGATAGAGAATTGAAACTGCTCTTGGACGTGAATTTGGGCCATTGAGTATTGAGCCAGTTTGACGGCTGTCCTTTTCTGCAGTGCTCAAAAGTCACTTTTACGGGCTGAAAATCACTTTTTGGCACTGTGTCAGTGTGTAACTCCAAAACTAAGACAGATAGAGAATTGAAACTGCACTTGGATGTGAATTTGGGCCATTGAGTATTGAGCCAGTTTGACGGCTGTCCTTTTCTGCAGTGATCAAAAGTCACTTTTACGGGCTGAAAATCACTTTTTGGCACTGTGTCAGTGTGTAACTCAAAAACTTAGACAGATAGAGACTTGAAACTAATGTTGAAGGTGAATTTGGGCCATTCTAGGAAGGCTGGTGAGTATTGAGCCAGTTTGGTGGCTGTCCTTTTCTGCAGTTCTCAAAAGTCACTTTCACGGGCGCACTGTGTCAGTTTAAGAATGAAAAGTGTGTAACTCCAAAACTAAGACAGATAGAGAATTGAAACTGCTCTTGGATGTGAATTTGGGCCATTGAGTATTGAGCCAGTTTGACGGCTGTCCTTTTCTGCAGTGATCAAAAGTCACTTTTACGGGCTGAAAATCACTTTTTGGTACTGTGTCAGTGTGTAACTCAAAAACTTAGACAGATAGAGACTTGAAACTAATGTTGAAGGTGAATTTGGGCCATTCTAGGAAGGCTGGTGAGTATTGAGCCAGTTTGACGGCTATCCTTTAATGCAGTGCTCAAAACTCACTTTCATGGGCGCACTGTGTCAGTTTAAGAATGAAAAGTGTGTAACTCCAAAACTAAGACAGATAGAGAAACTGCTCTTGGACGTGGATTTGGGCCATTGAGTATTGAGCAGTTTGACGGCTGTCCTTTTCTGCAGTGATCAAAAGTCACTTTTACGGGCTGAAAATCACTTTTTGGCACTGTGTCAGTGTGTAACTCCAAAACTTAGACAGATAGAGACTTGAAACTAATGTTGAAGGTGAATTTTGGGCCATTCTAGGAAGGCTGGTGAGTATTGAGCCAGTTTGGTGGCTGTCCTTTTCTGCAGTTCTCAAAAGCTACTTTCATGGGCGCACTGTCAGTTTAAGTATGAAAAGTGTGTAACTCCAAAACTAGACAGATAGAGAATTGAAACTGCTCTTGGAGGTGAATTTGGGCCAATCTAGGAAGGCTGGTGAGTATTGAGCCACTTTGGTGGCCGTCCTTTAATGCAGTGCTCAAAACTCACTTTCATGGGCGCACTGTGTCAGTTTAAGTATGAAAAGTGTGTAACTCCAAAACTAAGACAGATAGAGAATTGAAACTGCTCTTGGACGTGAATTTGGGCCATTGAGTATTGAGCCAGTTTGACGGCTGTCCTTTTCTGCAGTGCTCAAAAGTCACTTTTACGGGCTGAAAATCACTTTTTGGCACTGTGTCAGTGTGTAACTCCAAAACTAAGACAGATAGAGAATTGAAACTGCATTTGGATGTGAATTTGGGCCATTGAGTATTGAGCCAGTTTGACGGCTGTCCTTTTCTGCAGTGATCAAAAGTCACTTTTACGGGCTGAAAATCACTTTTTGGCACTGTGTCAGTGTGTAACTCAAAAACTTAGACAGATAGAGACTTGAAACTGATGTTGAAGGTGAATTTGGGCCATTCTAGGAAGGCTGGTGAGTATTGAGCCAGTTTGGTGGCTGTCCTTTTCTGCAGTTCTCAAAAGTCACTTTCACGGGCGCACTGTGTCAGTTTAAGTATGAAAAGTGTGTAACTCCAAAACTAAGACAGATAGAAAATTGAAACTGCTCTTGGATGTGAATTTGGGCCATTGAGTATTGAGCCAGTTTGACGGCTGTCCTTTTCTGCAGTGATCAAAAGTCACTTTTACGGGCTGAAAATCACTTTTTGGTACTGTGTCAGTGTGTAACTCAAAAACTTAGACAGATAGAGACTTGAAACTAATGTTGAAGGTGAATTTGGGCCATTCTAGGAAGGCTGGTGAGTATTGAGCCAGTTTGACGGCTGTCCTTTAATGCAGTGCTCAAAACTCACTTTCATGGGCGCACTGTGTCAGTTTAAGAATGAAAAGTGTGTAACTCCAAAACTAAGACAGATAAAGAAACTGCTCTTGGACGTGAATTTGGGCCATTGAGTATTGAGCCAGTTTGACGGCTGTCCTTTTCTGCAGTGCTCAAAAGTCACTTTTACGGGCTGAAAATCACTTTTTGGCACTGTGTCAGTGTGTAACTCCAAAACTAAGACAGATAGAGAATTGAAACTGCACTTGGATGTGAATTTGGGCCATTGAGTATTGAGCCAGTTTGACGGCTGTCCTTTTCTGCAGTGATCAAAAGTCACTTTTACGGGCTGAAAATCACTTTTTGGCACTGTGTCAGTGTGTAACTCAAAAACTTAGACAGATAGAGACTTGAAACTGATGTTGAAGGTGAATTTGGGCCATTCTAGGAAGGCTGGTGAGTATTGAGCCAGTTTGGTGGCTGTCCTTTTCTGCAGTTCTCAAAAGTCACTTTCACGGGCGCACTGTGTCAGTTTAAGTATGAAAAGTGTGTAACTCCAAAACTAAGACAGATAGAGAATTGAAACTGCTCTTGGATGTGAATTTGGGCCATTGAGTATTGAGCCAGTTTGACGGCTGTCCTTTTCTGCAGTGATCAAAAGTCACTTTTACGGGCTGAAAATCACTTTTTGGCACTGTGTCAGTGTGTAACTCAAAAACTTAGACAGATAGAGACTTGAAACTAATGTTGAAGGTGAATTTGGGCCATTCTAGGAAAGCTGGTGAGTATTGAGCCAGTTTGGTGGCTGTCCTTTTCTGCAGTTCTCAAAAGCTACTTACATGGGCGCACTGTGTCAGTTTAAGTATGAAAAGTGTGTAACTCCAAAACTTAGACAGATAGATAATTGAAACTGCTCTTGGACGTGAATTTGGGCCATTGAGTATTGAGCCAGTTTGACGGCTGTCCTTTTCTGCAGTGCTCAAAAGTCACTTTTACGGGCTAAAAATCACTTTTTGGCACTGTGTCAGTGTGTAACTCCAAAACTTAGACATATAGAGACTTGAAACTAATGTTGAAGGTGAATTTGGGCCATTCTAGGAAGGCTGGTGAGTATTGAGCCAGTTTGGTGGCTGTCCTTTTCTGCAGTTCTCAAAAGCTACTTTCATGGGCGCACTGTCAGTTTAAGTATGAAAAGTGTGTAACTCCAAAACTAGACAGATAGAGAATTGAAACTGCTCTTGGAGGTGAATTTGGGCCATTGAGTATTGAGCCAGTTTGACGGCTGTCCTTTTCTGCAGTGATCAAAAGTCACTTTTACGGGCTGAAAATCACTTTTTGGCACTGTGTCAGTGTGTAACTCCAAAACTTAGACAGATAGAGACTTGAAACTAATGTTGGAGGTGAATTTGGGCCATTCTAGGAAGGCTGGTGAGTATTGAGCCAGTTTGGTGGCTGTCCATTTCTGCAGTTCTCAAAAGTCACTTTCATGGGCGCACTGTGTCAGTTTAAGTATGAAAAGTGTGTAACTCCAAAACTAAGACAGATAGAGAATTGAAACTGCTCTTGGACGTGAATTTGGGCCATTGAGTATCGAGCCAGTTTGACGGCTGTCCTTTTCTGCAGTGCTCAAAAGTCACTTTTACGGGCTGAAAATCACTTTTTGGCACTGTGTCAGTGTGTAACTCAAAAACTTAGACAGATAGAGACTTGAAACTAATGTTGAAGGTGAATTTGGGCCATTCTAAGAAGGCTGGTGAGTATTGAGCCAGTTTGACGGCTGTCCTTTAATGCAGTGCTCAAAACTCACTTTCATGGGCGCACTGTGTCAGTTTAAGAATGAAAAGTGTGTAACTCCAAAACTAAGACAGATAAAGAAACTGCTCTTGGACGTGAATTTGGGCCATTGAGTATTGAGCCAGTTTGACGGCTGTCCTTTTCTGCAGTGCTCAAAAGTCACTTTTACGGGCTGAAAATCACTTTTTGGCACTGTTTCAGTGTGTAACTCCAAAACTTAGACATATAGAGACTTGAAACTAATGTTGAAGGTGAATTTGGGCCATTCTAGGAAGGCTGGTGAGTATTGAGCCAGTTTGGTGGCTGTCCTTTTCTGCAGTTCTCAAAAGCTACTTTCATGGGCGCACTGTCAGTTTAAGTATGAAAAGTGTGTAACTCCAAAACTAGACAGATAGAGAATTGAAACTGCTCTTGGAGGTGAATTTGGGCCAATCTAGGAAGGCTGGTGAGTATTGAGCCACTTTGGTGGCCGTCCTTTAATGCAGTGCTCAAAACTCACTTTCATGGGCGCATTATGTCAGTTTAAGTATGAAAAGTGTGTAACTCCAAAACTAAGACAGATAGAGAATTGAAACTGCTCTTGGACGTGAATTTGGGCCATTGAGTATTGAGCCAGTTTGACGGCTGTCCTTTTCTGCAGTGATCAAAAGTCACTTTTACGGGCTGAAAATCACTTTTTGGCACTGTGTCAGTGTGTAACTCCAAAACTTAGACAGATAGAGACTTGAAACTAATGTTGGAGGTGAATTTGGGCCATTCTAGGAAGGCTGGTGAGTATTGAGCCAGTTTGGTGGCTGTCCATTTCTGCAGTTCTCAAAAGTCACTTTCATGGGCGCACTGTGTCAGTTTAAGTATGAAAAGTGTGTAACTCCAAAACTAAGACAGATAGAGAATTGAAACTGCTCTTGGACGTGAATTTGGGCCATTGAGTATTGAGCCAGTTTGACGGCTGTCCTTTTCTGCAGTGCTCAAAAGTCACTTTTACGGGCTGAAAATCACTTTTTGGCACTGTGTCAGTGTGTAACTCCAAAACTAAGACAGATAGAGAATTGAAACTGCACTTGGATGTGAATTTGGGCCATTGAGTATTGAGCCAGTTTGACGGCTGTCCTTTTCTGCAGTGATCAAAAGTCACTTTTACGGGCTGAAAATCACTTTTTGGCACTGTGTCAGTGTGTAACTCAAAAACTTAGACAGATAGAGACTTGAAACTAATGTTGAAGGTGAATTTGGGCCATTCTAGGAAAGCTGGTGAGTATTGAGCCAGTTTGGTGGCTGTCCTTTAATGCAGTGCTCAAAAGTCACTTTCACGGGCTGAAAATCACTTTTTGGCACTGTGTCAGTGTTTAACTCCAAAACTAAGACAGATAGAGAAATGAAACTGCTCTTGGACGTGAATTTGGGCCATTGAGTATTGAGCCAGTTTGACGGCTGTCCTTTTCTGCAGTGCTCAAAAGTCACTTTCATGGGCTAAAAATCACTTTTTGGCACTGTGTCGGTGTGTAACTCCAAAACTAAGACAGATAGAGAATTGAAACTGCTCTTAAAGGTGAATTTGGGCCATTCTAGGAAGGCTGGTGAGTATTGAGCCTTTGGGCCATTCTAGGAAGGCTGGTGAGTATTGAGCCAGTTTGGTGGCTGTCCTTTTCTGAAGTTCTCAAAAGTCACTTTCATGGGCGCACTGTGTCAGTTTAAGTATGAAAGGTCTTGAAGAGCTATGAATATAGGACTTGGTTTCGAATGGCTCTGCCCCTTCCTGTGGGTTAGGCCGTCAATTTTGCAGGGGTCCACGGACCCCCCTGGAGGGGTCCAGCCGGTCAAAGTCCCGGATTCCCTGAAAACAATTTTGGCCCTCCTGCAGTTAACATAGCTGGGCAGAAAATTGGAACGGCACCATCTCTAGTTAGGGTTAGGGAATAGGGGTTTTTAGAGAATCACCCCTGGGGGCGATTTGGATTCGTAAGTGATGTACCATACATCAAATCAAAGGTCTTGAAGAGCTATGAATATAGGACTTGGTATCGAATGGCTCCGCCCCTTCCTGTGGGTTAGGCCGTCAATTTTGCAGGGGTCCACGGACCCCTAGGGAATAGGGGTTTTTAGAGAATCACCCCTGGGGGCGATTTGGATCCGTAAGTGATGTACCATACATCAAATGAAAGGTCTTGAAGAGCTATGAATATAGGACTTGGTATCGAATGGCTCCGCCCCTTCCTGTGGGTTAGGCCGTCAATTTTGCAAGGGTCCACGGACCCCCCTGGAGGGGTCCAGCTTGTCAAAGTCCCGGATTCCCTGCAAAAAATGTTGGCCCTCCTGCAGTTAACATAGCTGGGCAGAAAATCGGAACGGCACCATCCCTAGATAGGGTTTGGGAATAAGGGGTTTTTAGAGAATTGCCCCTGGGGGCGATTTGGATCCGTAAGTGATGTACCATACATCAAATGAAAGGTCTTGAAGAGCTATGAATATAGGACTTGGTTTCGAATGGCTCTGCCCCTTCCTGTGGGTTAGGCCGTCAATTTTGCAGGGGTCCACGGACCCCCCTGGAGGGGTCCAGCCAGTCAAAGTCCCGGATTCCCTGAAAAAAAAATTGGCCCTCCTGCAGTTAAAATAGCTGGGCAGAAAATTGGAACAGCACCATCTCTAGATAGGGTTAGGGTTAGGGAATAGGGGTTTTTAGAGAATCACCCCTGGGGGCGATTTGGATCCGTAAGTGATGTACCATACATCAAATGAAAGGTCTTGAAGAGCTATGAATATAGGACTTGGTATCGAATGGCTCCGCCCCTTCCTGTGGTTTAGGCCGTCAATTTTGCAGGGGTCCACGGACCCCCCTGGAGGGGTCCAGCTTGTCAAAGTCCCGGATTCCCTGAAAAAAAATTTGGCCCTCCTGCAGTTAACATAGCTGGGCAGAAAATCAGAACGGCACCATCTCTAGATAGGGTTAGGGTTAGGGTTAGGGGAATAGGGGGTTTTTAGTGAATCACCCCTGGGGGCGATTTGGATCCATAAGGTCGATAGTGATGTACCATACATCAAATGAAAGGTCTTGAAGAGCTATGAATATAGGACTTGGTTTCAAATGGCTCTGCCCCTTCCTGTGGGTTAGGCCGTCAATTTTGCAGGGGTCCACGGACCCCCCTGGAGGGGTCCAGCCGGTCAAAGTCCCGGATTCCCTGAAAAAAAATTTGGCCCTCCTGCAGTTAACATAGCTGGGCAGAAAATTGGAACAGCACCATCTCTAGATAGGGTTAGGGAATAAGGGGTTTTTAGAGAATTGCCCCTGGGGGCGATTTGGATCCGTAAGGTCGATAGTGATGTACCATACATCAAATGAAAGGTCTTGAAGAGCTATGAATATAGGACTTGGTTTCGAATGGCTCCGCTCCTTCCTGTGGGTTAGGCCGTCAATTTTGCAGGGGTCCACGGACCCCCCTGGAGGGGTCCAGCTTGTCAAAGTCCCGGATTCCCTGCAAAAATGTTGGCCCTCCTGCAGTTAACATAGCTGGGCAGAAAATTGGAACGGCACCATCCCTAGATAGGGTTTGGGAATAAGGGGTTTTTAGAGAATTGCCCCTGGGGGCGATTTGGATCCGTAAGGTCGATAGTGATGTACCATACATCAAATGAAAGGTCTTGAAGAGCTATGAATATAGGACTTGGTTTCGAATGGCTCCGCTCCTTCCTGTGGGTTAAGGCCGTCAATGTTGCAGGGGTCCACGGACCCCCCTGGAGGGGTCCAGCTTGTCAAAGTCCCGGATTCCCTGCAAAAAATGTTGGCCCTCCTGCAGTTAACATAGCTGGGCAGAAAATTGGAACGGCACCATCCCTAGATAGGGTTTGGGAATAAGGGGTTTTTAGAGAATTGCCCCTGGGGGCGATTTGGATCCGTAAGGTCGATAGTGATGTACCATACATCAAATGAAAGGTCTTGAAGAGCTATGAATATAGGACTTGGTTTCGAATGGCTCCGCTCCTTCCTGTGGGTTAGGCCGTCAATTTTGCAGGGGTCCACGGACCCCCCTGGAGGGGTCCAGCTTGTCAAAGTCCCGGATTCCCTGCAAAAATGTTGGCCCTCCTGCAGTTAACATAGCTGGGCAGAAAATTGGAACGGCACCATCCCTAGATAGGGTTTGGGAATAAGGGGTTTTTAGAGAATTGCCCCTGGGGGCGATTTGGATCCGTAAGGTCGATAGTGATGTACCATACATCAAATGAAAGGTCTTGAAGAGCTATGAATATAGGACTTGGTTTCGAATGGCTCTGCCCCTTCCTGTGGGTTAGGCCGTCAATTTTGCAGGGGTCCACGGACCCCCCTGGAGGGGTCCAGCCGGTCAAAGTCCCGGATTCCCTGAAAAAAAATAGCTGGGCAGAAAATTGGAACAGCACCATCTCTAGATAGGGTTAGGGTTAGGGAATAGGGGTTTTTAGAGAATCACCCCTGGGGGCTATTTGGATCCGTAAGTGATGTACCATACATCAAATGAAAGGTCTTGAAGAGCTATGAATATAGGACTTGGTTTCGAATGGCTCTGCCCCTTCCTGTGGGTTAGGCCGTCAATTTTGCAGGGGTCCACGGACCCCCCTGGAGGGGTCCAGCCGGTCAAAGTCCCGGATTCCCTGAAAAAAAATAGCTGGGCAGAAAATTGGAACAGCACCATCTCTAGATAGGGTTAGGGTTAGGGAATAGGGGTTTTTAGAGAATCACCCCTGGGGGCTATTTGGATCCGTAAGTGATGTACCATACATCAAATGAAAGGTCTTGAAGAGCTATGAATATAGGACTTGGTTTCGAATGGCTCCGCTCCTTCCTGTGGGTTAGGCCTTTTATTTTGCAGGGGTCCACGGACCCCCCTGGAGGGGTCCAGCTTGTCAAAGTCCTGGATTCCCTGCAAAAAATGTTGGCCCTCCGCAGTTAACATAGCTGGGCAGAAAATCGGAACGGCACCATCTCTAGATAGGGTTAGGGTTAGGGTTAGGGTTAGGGGAATAGGGGGTTTTTAGTGAATTGCCCCTGGGGGCGATTTGGATCCGTAAGGTCGATAGTGATGTACCATACATCAAATGAAAGGTCTTGAAGAGCTATGAATATAGGACTTGGTTTCGAATGGCTCTGCCCCTTCCTGTGGGTTAGGCCGTCAATTTTGCAGGGGTCCACGGACCCCCCTGGAGGGGTCCAGCCGGTCAAAGTCCCGGATTCCCTGAAAAAAAATAGCTGGTCAGAAAATTGGAACAGCACCATCTCTAGATAGGGTTAGGGTTAGGGAATAGGGGTTTTTAGAGAATCACCCCTGGGGGCTATTTGGATCCGTAAGTGATGTACCATACATCAAATGAAAGGTCTTGAAGAGCTATGAATATAGGAATTGGTATCGAATGGCTCCGCCCCTTCCTGTGGGTTAGGCCGTCAATTTTGCAAGGGTCCACGGACCCCCCTGGAGGGGTCCAGCTTGTCAAAGTCCCGGATTCCCTGCAAAAAATGTTGGCCCTCCTGCAGTTAACATAGCTGGGCAGAAAATCGGAACGGCACCATCCCTAGATAGGGTTTGGGAATAAGGGATTTTTAGAGAATTAAATTAGAACTTTTACGGGCTGAAAATCACTTTTTGGCACTGTGTCAGTGTGTAACTCCAAAACTAAGACAGATAGAGAATTGAAACTGCACTTGGATGTGAATTTGGGCCATTGAGTATTGAGCCAGTTTGACGGCTGTCCTTTTCTGCAGTGATCAAAAGTCACTTTTACGGGCTGAAAATCACTTTTTGGCAATGTGTCAGTGTGTAACTCAAAAACTTAGACAGATAGAGACTTGAAACTGATGTTGAAGGTGAATTTGGGCCATTCTAGGAAGGCTGGTGAGTATTGAGCCAGTTTGGTGGCTGTCCTTTTCTGCAGTTCTCAAAAGTCACTTTCACGGGCGCACTGTGTCAGTTTAAGTATGAAAAGTGTGTAACTCCAAAACTAAGACAGATAGAGAATTGAAACTGCTCTTGGATGTGAATTTGGGCCATTGAGTATTGAAGCCAGTTTGACGGCTGTCCTTTTCTGCAGTGATCAAAAGTCACTTTTACGGGCTGAAAATCACTTTTTGGCACTGTGTCAGTGTGTAACTCAAAAACTTAGACAGATAGAGACTTGAAACTAATGTTGAAGGTGAATTTGGGCCATTCTAGGAAAGCTGGTGAGTATTGAGCCAGTTTGGTGGCTGTCCTTTAATGCAGTGCTCAAAAGTCACTTTCACGGGCTGAAAATCACTTTTTGGCACTGTGTCAGTGTTTAACTCCAAAACTAAGACAGATAGAGAAATGAAACTGCTCTTGGACGTGAATTTGGGCCATTGAGTATTGAGCCAGTTTGACGGCTGTCCTTTTCTGCAGTGCTCAAAAGTCACTTTCATGGGCTAAAAATCACTTTTTGGCACTGTGTCGGTGTGTAACTCCAAAACTAAGACAGATAGAGAATTGAAACTGCTCTTAAAGGTGAATTTGGGCCATTCTAGGAAGGCTGGTGAGTATTGAGCCTTTGGGCCATTCTAGGAAGGCTGGTGAGTATTGAGCCAGTTTGGTGGCTGTCCTTTTCTGAAGTTCTCAAAAGTCACTTTCATGGGCGCACTGTGTCAGTTTAAGTATGAAAGGTCTTGAAGAGCTATGAATATAGGACTTGGTTTCGAATGGCTCTGCCCCTTCCTGTGGGTTAGGCCGTCAATTTTGCAGGGGTCCACGGACCCCCCTGGAGGGGTCCAGCCGGTCAAAGTCCCGGATTCCCTGAAAACAATTTTGGCCCTCCTGCAGTTAACATAGCTGGGCAGAAAATTGGAACGGCACCATCTCTAGTTAGGGTTAGGGAATAGGGGTTTTTAGAGAATCACCCCTGGGGGCGATTTGGATTCGTAAGTGATGTACCATACATCAAATCAAAGGTCTTGAAGAGCTATGAATATAGGACTTGGTATCGAATGGCTCCGCCCCTTCCTGTGGGTTAGGCCGTCAATTTTGCAGGCGTCCACGGACCCCTAGGGAATAGGGGTTTTTAGAGAATCACCCCTGGGGGCGATTTGGATCCGTAAGTGATGTACCATACATCAAATGAAAGGTCTTGAAGAGCTATGAATATAGGAATTGGTATCGAATGGCTCCGCCCCTTCCTGTGGGTTAGGCCGTCAATTTTGCAAGGGTCCACGGACCCCCCTGGAGGGGTCCAGCTTGTCAAAGTCCCGGATTCCCTGCAAAAAATGTTGGCCCTCCTGCAGTTAACATAGCTGGGCAGAAAATCGGAACGGCACCATCCCTAGATAGGGTTTGGGAATAAGGGGTTTTTAGAGAATTAAATTAGAACTTTTACGGGCTGAAAATCACTTTTTGGCACTGTGTCAGTGTGTAACTCAAAAACTTAGACAGATAGAGACTTGAAACTAATGTTGAAGGTGAATTTGGGCCATTCTAGGAAGGCTGGTGAGTATTGAGCCAGTTTGGTGGCTGTCCTTTTCTGCAGTTCTCAAAAGTCACTTTCACGGGCGCACTGTGTCAGTTTAAGAATGAAAAGTGTGTAACTCCAAAACTAAGACAGATAGAGAATTGAAACTGCTCTTGGATGTGAATTTGGGCCATTGAGTATTGAGCCAGTTTGACGGCTGTCCTTTTCTGCAGTGATCAAAAGTCACTTTTACGGGCTGAAAATCACTTTTTGGCACTGTGTCAGTGTTTAACTCCAAAACTAAGACAGATAGAGAATTGAAACTGCTCTTGGAGGTGAATTTGGGCCATTCTAGGAAGGCTGTTGAGTATTGAGCCAGTTTGGTGGCTGTCCTTTTCTGAAGTTCTCAAAAGTCACTTTCATGGGCGCACTGTGTCAGTTTAAGTATGAAAAGTGTGTAACTCCAAAACTAAGACAGATAGAGAATTGAAACTGCTCTTGGATGTGAATTTGGGCCATTGAGTATTGAGCCAGTTTGACGGCTGTCCTTTTCTGCAGTGATCAAAAGTCACTTTTACGGGCTGAAAATCACTTTTTGGCAATGTGTCAGTGTGTAACTCAAAAACTTAGACAGATAGAGACTTGAAACTGATGTTGAAGGTGAATTTGGGCCATTCTAGGAAGGCTGGTGAGTATTGAGCCAGTTTGGTGGCTGTCCTTTTCTGCAGTTCTCAAAAGTCACTTTCACGGGCGCACTGTGTCAGTTTAAGTATGAAAAGTGTGTAACTCCAAAACTAAGACAGATAGAGAATTGAAACTGCTCTTGGATGTGAATTTGGGCCATTGAGTATTGAAGCCAGTTTGACGGCTGTCCTTTTCTGCAGTGATCAAAAGTCACTTTTACGGGCTGAAAATCACTTTTTGGCACTGTGTCAGTGTGTAACTCAAAAACTTAGACAGATAGAGACTTGAAACTAATGTTGAAGGTGAATTTGGGCCATTCTAGGAAAGCTGGTGAGTATTGAGCCAGTTTGGTGGCTGTCCTTTAATGCAGTGCTCAAAAGTCACTTTCACGGGCTGAAAATCACTTTTTGGCACTGTGTCAGTGTTTAACTCCAAAACTAAGACAGATAGAGAAATGAAACTGCTCTTGGACGTGAATTTGGGCCATTGAGTATTGAGCCAGTTTGACGGCTGTCCTTTTCTGCAGTGCTCAAAAGTCACTTTCATGGGCTAAAAATCACTTTTTGGCACTGTGTCGGTGTGTAACTCCAAAACTAGACAGATAGAGAATTGAAACTGCTCTTGGAGGTGAATTTGGGCCATTCTAGGAAGGCTGTTGAGTATTGAGCCAGTTTGGTGGCTGTCCTTTTCTGAAGTTCTCAAAAGTCACTTTCATGGGCGCACTGTGTCAGTTTAAGTATGAAAAGTGTGTAACTCCAAAACTAAGACAGATAGAGAATTGAAACTGCTCTTGGATGTGAATTTGGGCCATTGAGTATTGAGCCAGTTTGACGGCTGTCCTTTTCTGCAGTGATCAAAAGTCACTTTTACGGGCTGAAAATCACTTTTTGGCAATGTGTCAGTGTGTAACTCAAAAACTTAGACAGATAGAGACTTGAAACTGATGTTGAAGGTGAATTTGGGCCATTCTAGGAAGGCTGGTGAGTATTGAGCCAGTTTGGTGGCTGTCCTTTTCTGCAGTTCTCAAAAGTCACTTTCACGGGCGCACTGTGTCAGTTTAAGTATGAAAAGTGTGTAACTCCAAAACTAAGACAGATAGAGAATTGAAACTGCTCTTGGATGTGAATTTGGGCCATTGAGTATTGAGCCAGTTTGACGGCTGTCCTTTTCTGCAGTGATCAAAAGTCACTTTTACGGGCTGAAAATCACTTTTTGGCAATGTGTCAGTGTGTAACTCAAAAACTTAGACAGATAGAGACTTGAAACTGATGTTGAAGGTGAATTTGGGCCATTCTAGGAAGGCTGGTGAGTATTGAGCCAGTTTGGTGGCTGTCCTTTAATGCAGTGCTCAAAAGTCACTTTCACGGGCTGAAAATCACTTTTTGGCACTGTGTCAGTGTTTAACTCCAAAACTAAGACAGATAGAGAAATGAAACTGCTCTTGGACGTGAATTTGGGCCATTGAGTATTGAGCCAGTTTGACGGCTGTCCTTTTCTGCAGTGCTCAAAAGTCACTTTCATGGGCTAAAAATCACTTTTTGGCACTGTGTCGGTGTGTAACTCCAAAACTAAGACAGATAGAGAATTGAAACTGCTCTTAAAGGTGAATTTGGGCCATTCTAGGAAGGCTGGTGAGTATTGAGCCTTTGGGCCATTCTAGGAAGGCTGGTGAGTATTGAGCCAGTTTGGTGGCTGTCCTTTTCTGAAGTTCTCAAAAGTCACTTTCATGGGCGCACTGTGTCAGTTTAAGTATGAAAGGTCTTGAAGAGCTATGAATATAGGACTTGGTTTCGAATGGCTCTGCCCCTTCCTGTGGGTTAGGCCGTCAATTTTGCAGGGGTCCACGGACCCCCCTGGAGGGGTCCAGCCGGTCAAAGTCCCGGATTCCCTGAAAACAATTTTGGCCCTCCTGCAGTTAACATAGCTGGGCAGAAAATTGGAACGGCACCATCTCTAGTTAGGGTTAGGGAATAGGGGTTTTTAGAGAATCACCCCTGGGGGCGATTTGGATTCGTAAGTGATGTACCATACATCAAATCAAAGGTCTTGAAGAGCTATGAATATAGGACTTGGTATCGAATGGCTCCGCCCCTTCCTGTGGGTTAGGCCGTCAATTTTGCAGGCGTCCACGGACCCCTAGGGAATAGGGGTTTTTAGAGAATCACCCCTGGGGGCGATTTGGATCCGTAAGTGATGTACCATACATCAAATGAAAGGTCTTGAAGAGCTATGAATATAGGAATTGGTATCGAATGGCTCCGCCCCTTCCTGTGGGTTAGGCCGTCAATTTTGCAAGGGTCCACGGACCCCCCTGGAGGGGTCCAGCTTGTCAAAGTCCCGGATTCCCTGCAAAAAATGTTGGCCCTCCTGCAGTTAACATAGCTGGGCAGAAAATCGGAACGGCACCATCCCTAGATAGGGTTTGGGAATAAGGGGTTTTTAGAGAATTAAATTAGAACTTTTACGGGCTGAAAATCACTTTTTGGCACTGTGTCAGTGTGTAACTCCAAAACTAAGACAGATAGAGAATTGAAACTGCACTTGGATGTGAATTTGGGCCATTGAGTATTGAGCCAGTTTGACGGCTGTCCTTTTCTGCAGTGATCAAAAGTCACTTTTACGGGCTGAAAATCACTTTTTGGCACTGTGTCAGTGTGTAACTCAAAAACTTAGACAGATAGAGACTTGAAACTAATGTTGAAGGTGAATTTGGGCCATTCTAGGAAGGCTGGTGAGTATTGAGCCAGTTTGGTGGCTGTCCTTTTCTGCAGTTCTCAAAAGTCACTTTCACGGGCGCACTGTGTCAGTTTAAGAATGAAAAGTGTGTAACTCCAAAACTAAGACAGATAGAGAATTGAAACTGCTCTTGGATGTGAATTTGGGCCATTGAGTATTGAGCCAGTTTGACGGCTGTCCTTTTCTGCAGTGATCAAAAGTCACTTTTACGGGCTGAAAATCACTTTTTGGCACTGTGTCAGTGTGTAACTCAAAAACTTAGACACATAGAGACTTGAAACTAATGTTGAAGGTGAATTTGGGCCATTTTAGGAAAGCTGGTGAGTATTGAGCCAGTTTGGTGGCTGTCCTTTAATGCAGTGCTCAAAAGTCACTTTCACGGGCTGAAAATCACTTTTTGGCACTGTGTCAGTGTTTAACTCCAAAACTAAGACAGATAGAGAAATGAAACTGCTCTTGGACGTGAATTTGGGCCATTGAGTATTGAGCCAGTTTGACGGCTGTCCTTTTCTGCAGTGCTCAAAAGTCACTTTCATGGGCTAAAAATCACTTTTTGGCACTGTGTCGGTGTGTAACTCCAAAACTAGACAGATAGAGAATTGAAACTGCTCTTGGAGGTGAATTTGGGCCATTCTAGGAAGGCTGTTGAGTATTGAGCCAGTTTGGTGGCTGTCCTTTTCTGAAGTTCTCAAAAGTCACTTTCATGGGCGCACTGTGTCAGTTTAAGTATGAAAAGTGTGTAACTCCAAAACTAAGACAGATAGAGAATTGAAACTGCTCTTGGATGTGAATTTGGGCCATTGAGTATTGAGCCAGTTTGACGGCTGTCCTTTTCTGCAGTGATCAAAAGTCACTTTTACGGGCTGAAAATCACTTTTTGGCACTGTGTCAGTGTGTAACTCAAAAACTTAGACAGATAGAGACTTGAAACTGATGTTGAAGGTGAATTTGGGCCATTCTAGGAAGGCTGGTGAGTATTGAGCCAGTTTGGTGGCTGTCCTTTTCTGCAGTTCTCAAAAGTCACTTTCACGGGCGCACTGTGTCAGTTTAAGTATGAAAAGTGTGTAACTCCAAAACTAAGACAGATAGAGAATTGAAACTGCTCTTGGATGTGAATTTGGGCCATTGAGTATTGAAGCCAGTTTGACGGCTGTCCTTTTCTGCAGTGATCAAAAGTCACTTTTACGGGCTGAAAATCACTTTTTGGCACTGTATCAGTGTGTAACTCAAAAACTTAGACAGATAGAGACTTGAAACTAATGTTGAAGGTGAATTTGGGCCATTCTAGGAAAGCTGGTGAGTATTGAGCCAGTTTGGTGGCTGTCCTTTAATGCAGTGCTCAAAAGTCACTTTCACGGGCTGAAAATCACTTTTTGGCACTGTGTCAGTGTTTAACTCCAAAACTAAGACAGATAGAGAAATGAAACTGCTCTTGGACGTGAATTTGGGCCATTGAGTATTGAGCCAGTTTGACGGCTGTCCTTTTCTGCAGTGCTCAAAAGTCACTTTCATGGGCTAAAAATCACTTTTTGGCACTGTGTCGGTGTGTAACTCCAAAACTAAGACAGATAGAGAATTGAAACTGCTCTTAAAGGTGAATTTGGGCCATTCTAGGAAGGCTGGTGAGTATTGAGCCTTTGGGCCATTCTAGGAAGGCTGGTGAGTATTGAGCCAGTTTGGTGGCTGTCCTTTTCTGAAGTTCTCAAAAGTCACTTTCATGGGCGCACTGTGTCAGTTTAAGTATGAAAGGTCTTGAAGAGCTATGAATATAGGACTTGGTTTCGAATGGCTCTGCCCCTTCCTGTGGGTTAGGCCGTCAATTTTGCAGGGGTCCACGGACCCCCCTGGAGGGGTCCAGCCGGTCAAAGTCCCGGATTCCCTGAAAACAATTTTGGCCCTCCTGCAGTTAACATAGCTGGGCAGAAAATTGGAACGGCACCATCTCTAGTTAGGGTTAGGGAATAGGGGTTTTTAGAGAATCACCCCTGGGGGCGATTTGGATTCGTAAGTGATGTACCATACATCAAATCAAAGGTCTTGAAGAGCTATGAATATAGGACTTGGTATCGAATGGCTCCGCCCCTTCCTGTGGGTTAGGCCGTCAATTTTGCAGGGGTCCACGGACCCCTAGGGAATAGGGGTTTTTAGAGAATCACCCCTGGGGGCGATTTGGATCCGTAAGTGATGTACCATACATCAAATGAAAGGTCTTGAAGAGCTATGAATATAGGACTTGGTATCGAATGGCTCCGCCCCTTCCTGTGGGTTAGGCCGTCAATTTTGCAAGGGTCCACGGACCCCCCTGGAGGGGTCCAGCTTGTCAAAGTCCCGGATTCCCTGCAAAAAATGTTGGCCCTCCTGCAGTTAACATAGCTGGGCAGAAAATCGGAACGGCACCATCCCTAGATAGGGTTTGGGAATAAGGGGTTTTTAGAGAATTGCCCCTGGGGGCGATTTGGATCCGTAAGTGATGTACCATACATCAAATGAAAGGTCTTGAAGAGCTATGAATATAGGACTTGGTTTCGAATGGCTCTGCCCCTTCCTGTGGGTTAGGCCGTCAATTTTGCAGGGGTCCACGGACCCCCCTGGAGGGGTCCAGCCAGTCAAAGTCCCGGATTCCCTGAAAAAAAAATTGGCCCTCCTGCAGTTAAAATAGCTGGGCAGAAAATTGGAACAGCACCATCTCTAGATAGGGTTAGGGTTAGGGAATAGGGGTTTTTAGAGAATCACCCCTGGGGGCGATTTGGATCCGTAAGTGATGTACCATACATCAAATGAAAGGTCTTGAAGAGCTATGAATATAGGACTTGGTATCGAATGGCTCCGCCCCTTCCTGTGGTTTAGGCCGTCAATTTTGCAGGGGTCCACGGACCCCCCTGGAGGGGTCCAGCTTGTCAAAGTCCCGGATTCCCTGAAAAAAAAATTGGCCCTCCTGCAGTTAACATAGCTGGGCAGAAAATCAGAACGGCACCATCTCTAGATAGGGTTAGGGTTAGGGTTAGGGGAATAGGGGGTTTTTAGTGAATCACCCCTGGGGGCGATTTGGATCCATAAGGTCGATAGTGATGTACCATACATCAAATGAAAGGTCTTGAAGAGCTATGAATATAGGACTTGGTTTCAAATGGCTCTGCCCCTTCCTGTGGGTTAGGCCGTCAATTTTGCAGGGGTCCACGGACCCCCCTGGAGGGGTCCAGCCGGTCAAAGTCCCGGATTCCCTGAAAAAAAATTTGGCCCTCCTGCAGTTAACATAGCTGGGCAGAAAATTGGAACAGCACCATCTCTAGATAGGGTTAGGGAATAAGGGGTTTTTAGAGAATTGCCCCTGGGGGCGATTTGGATCCGTAAGGTCGATAGTGATGTACCATACATCAAATGAAAGGTCTTGAAGAGCTATGAATATAGGACTTGGTTTCGAATGGCTCCGCTCCTTCCTGTGGGTTAGGCCGTCAATTTTGCAGGGGTCCACGGACCCCCCTGGAGGGGTCCAGCTTGTCAAAGTCCCGGATTCCCTGCAAAAATGTTGGCCCTCCTGCAGTTAACATAGCTGGGCAGAAAATTGGAACGGCACCATCCCTAGATAGGGTTTGGGAATAAGGGGTTTTTAGAGAATTGCCCCTGGGGGCGATTTGGATCCGTAAGGTCGATAGTGATGTACCATACATCAAATGAAAGGTCTTGAAGAGCTATGAATATAGGACTTGGTTTCGAATGGCTCCGCTCCTTCCTGTGGGTTAAGGCCGTCAATGTTGCAGGGGTCCACGGACCCCCCTGGAGGGGTCCAGCTTGTCAAAGTCCCGGATTCCCTGCAAAAAATGTTGGCCCTCCTGCAGTTAACATAGCTGGGCAGAAAATTGGAACGGCACCATCCCTAGATAGGGTTTGGGAATAAGGGGTTTTTAGAGAATTGCCCCTGGGGGCGATTTGGATCCGTAAGGTCGATAGTGATGTACCATACATCAAATGAAAGGTCTTGAAGAGCTATGAATATAGGACTTGGTTTCGAATGGCTCCGCTCCTTCCTGTGGGTTAGGCCGTCAATTTTGCAGGGGTCCACGGACCCCCCTGGAGGGGTCCAGCTTGTCAAAGTCCCGGATTCCCTGCAAAAATGTTGGCCCTCCTGCAGTTAACATAGCTGGGCAGAAAATTGGAACGGCACCATCCCTAGATAGGGTTTGGGAATAAGGGGTTTTTAGAGAATTGCCCCTGGGGGCGATTTGGATCCGTAAGGTCGATAGTGATGTACCATACATCAAATGAAAGGTCTTGAAGAGCTATGAATATAGGACTTGGTTTCGAATGGCTCTGCCCCTTCCTGTGGGTTAGGCCGTCAATTTTGCAGGGGTCCACGGACCCCCCTGGAGGGGTCCAGCCGGTCAAAGTCCCGGATTCCCTGAAAAAAAATAGCTGGGCAGAAAATTGGAACAGCACCATCTCTAGATAGGGTTAGGGTTAGGGAATAGGGGTTTTTAGAGAATCACCCCTGGGGGCTATTTGGATCCGTAAGTGATGTACCATACATCAAATGAAAGGTCTTGAAGAGCTATGAATATAGGACTTGGTTTCGAATGGCTCTGCCCCTTCCTGTGGGTTAGGCCGTCAATTTTGCAGGGGTCCACGGACCCCCCTGGAGGGGTCCAGCCGGTCAAAGTCCCGGATTCCCTGAAAAAAAATAGCTGGGCAGAAAATTGGAACAGCACCATCTCTAGATAGGGTTAGGGTTAGGGAATAGGGGTTTTTAGAGAATCACCCCTGGGGGCTATTTGGATCCGTAAGTGATGTACCATACATCAAATGAAAGGTCTTGAAGAGCTATGAATATAGGACTTGGTTTCGAATGGCTCCGCTCCTTCCTGTGGGTTAGGCCTTTTATTTTGCAGGGGTCCACGGACCCCCCTGGAGGGGTCCAGCTTGTCAAAGTCCTGGATTCCCTGCAAAAAATGTTGGCCCTCCTGCAGTTAACATAGCTGGGCAGAAAATCGGAACGGCACCATCTCTAGATAGGGTTAGGGTTAGGGTTAGGGTTAGGGGAATAGGGGGTTTTTAGTGAATTGCCCCCGGGGCGATTTGGATCCATAAGGTCGATAGTGATGTACCACACATCAAATGAAAGGTCTTGAAGAGCTATGAATATAGGACTTGGTTTCGAATGGCTCCGCTCCTTCCTGTGGGTTAAGGCCGTCAATGTTGCAGGGGTCCACGGACCCCCCTGGAGGGGTCCAGCTTGTCAAAGTCCCGGATTCCCTGCAAAAAGTTTTGGCCCTCCTGCAGTTAACATAGCTGGGCAGAAAATCGGAACGGCACCATCTCTAGATAGGGTTAGGGAATAAGGGGTTTTTAGTGAATTGCCCCTGGGGGCGATTTGGATCCGTAAGGTCGATAGTGATGTACCATACATCAAATGAAAGGTCTTGAAGAGCTATGAATATAGGACTTGGTTTCGAATGGCTCTGCCCCTTCCTGTGGGTTAGGCCGTCAATTTTGCAGGGGTCCACGGACCCCCCTGGAGGGGTCCAGCCGGTCAAAGTCCCGGATTCCCTGAAAAAAAATAGCTGGTCAGAAAATTGGAACAGCACCATCTCTAGATAGGGTTAGGGTTAGGGAATAGGGGTTTTTAGAGAATCACCCCTGGGGGCTATTTGGATCCGTAAGTGATGTACCATACATCAAATGAAAGGTCTTGAAGAGCTATGAATATAGGAATTGGTATCGAATGGCTCCGCCCCTTCCTTTGGGTTAGGCCGTCAATTTTGCAAGGGTCCACGGACCCCCCTGGAGGGGTCCAGCTTGTCAAAGTCCCGGATTCCCTGCAAAAAATGTTGGCCCTCCTGCAGTTAACATAGCTGGGCAGAAAATCGGAACGGCACCATCCCTAGATAGGGTTTGGGAATAAGGGGTTTTTAGAGAATTAAATTAGAACTTTTACGGGCTGAAAATCACTTTTTGGCACTGTGTCAGTGTGTAACTCCAAAACTAAGACAGATAGAGAATTGAAACTGCACTTGGATGTGAATTTGGGCCATTGAGTATTGAGCCAGTTTGACGGCTGTCCTTTTCTGCAGTGATCAAAAGTCACTTTTACGGGCTGAAAATCACTTTTTGGCACTGTGTCAGTGTGTAACTCAAAAACTTAGACAGATAGAGACTTGAAACTAATGTTGAAGGTGAATTTGGGCCATTCTAGGAAGGCTGGTGAGTATTGAGCCAGTTTGGTGGCTGTCCTTTTCTGCAGTTCTCAAAAGTCACTTTCACGGGCGCACTGTGTCAGTTTAAGAATGAAAAGTGTGTAACTCCAAAACTAAGACAGATAGAGAATTGAAACTGCTCTTGGATGTGAATTTGGGCCATTGAGTATTGAGCCAGTTTGACGGCTGTCCTTTTCTGCAGTGATCAAAAGTCACTTTTACGGGCTGAAAATCACTTTTTGGCACTGTGTCAGTGTGTAACTCAAAAACTTAGACAGATAGAGACTTGAAACTAATGTTGAAGGTGAATTTGGGCCATTCTAGGAAAGCTGGTGAGTATTGAGCCAGTTTGGTGGCTGTCCTTTAATGCAGTGCTCAAAAGTCACTTTCACGGGCTGAAAATCACTTTTTGGCACTGTGTCAGTGTTTAACTCCAAAACTAAGACAGATAGAGAAATGAAACTGCTCTTGGACGTGAATTTGGGCCATTGAGTATTGAGCCAGTTTGACGGCTGTCCTTTTCTGCAGTGCTCAAAAGTCACTTTCATGGGCTAAAAATCACTTTTTGGCACTGTGTCGGTGTGTAACTCCAAAACTAGACAGATAGAGAATTGAAACTGCTCTTGGAGGTGAATTTGGGCCATTCTAGGAAGGCTGTTGAGTATTGAGCCAGTTTGGTGGCTGTCCTTTTCTGAAGTTCTCAAAAGTCACTTTCATGGGCGCACTGTGTCAGTTTAAGTATGAAAAGTGTGTAACTCCAAAACTAAGACAGATAGAGAATTGAAACTGCTCTTGGATGTGAATTTGGGCCATTGAGTATTGAGCCAGTTTGACGGCTGTCCTTTTCTGCAGTGATCAAAAGTCACTTTTACGGGCTGAAAATCACTTTTTGGCACTGTGTCAGTGTGTAACTCAAAAACTTAGACAGATAGAGACTTGAAACTGATGTTGAAGGTGAATTTGGGCCATTCTAGGAAGGCTGGTGAGTATTGAGCCAGTTTGGTGGCTGTCCTTTTCTGCAGTTCTCAAAAGTCACTTTCACGGGCGCACTGTGTCAGTTTAAGTATGAAAAGTGTGTAACTCCAAAACTAAGACAGATAGAGAATTGAAACTGCTCTTGGATGTGAATTTGGGCCATTGAGTATTGAAGCCAGTTTGACGGCTGTCCTTTTCTGCAGTGATCAAAAGTCACTTTTACGGGCTGAAAATCACTTTTTGGCACTTTATCAGTGTGTAACTCAAAAACTTAGACAGATAGAGACTTGAAACTAATGTTGAAGGTGAATTTGGGCCATTCTAGGAAAGCTGGTGAGTATTGAGCCAGTTTGGTGGCTGTCCTTTAATGCAGTGCTCAAAAGTCACTTTCACGGGCTGAAAATCACTTTTTGGCACTGTGTCAGTGTTTAACTCCAAAACTAAGACAGATAGAGAAATGAAACTGCTCTTGGACGTGAATTTGGGCCATTGAGTATTGAGCCAGTTTGACGGCTGTCCTTTTCTGCAGTGCTCAAAAGTCACTTTCATGGGCTAAAAATCACTTTTTGGCACTGTGTCGGTGTGTAACTCCAAAACTAAGACAGATAGAGAATTGAAACTGCTCTTAAAGGTGAATTTGGGCCATTCTAGGAAGGCTGGTGAGTATTGAGCCTTTGGGCCATTCTAGGAAGGCTGGTGAGTATTGAGCCAGTTTGGTGGCTGTCCTTTTCTGAAGTTCTCAAAAGTCACTTTCATGGGCGCACTGTGTCAGTTTAAGTATGAAAGGTCTTGAAGAGCTATGAATATAGGACTTGGTTTCGAATGGCTCTGCCCCTTCCTGTGGGTTAGGCCGTCAATTTTGCAGGGGTCCACGGACCCCCCTGGAGGGGTCCAGCCGGTCAAAGTCCCGGATTCCCTGAAAACAATTTTGGCCCTCCTGCAGTTAACATAGCTGGGCAGAAAATTGGAACGGCACCATCTCTAGTTAGGGTTAGGGAATAGGGGTTTTTAGAGAATCACCCCTGGGGGCGATTTGGATTCGTAAGTGATGTACCATACATCAAATCAAAGGTCTTGAAGAGCTATGAATATAGGACTTGGTATCGAATGGCTCCGCCCCTTCCTGTGGGTTAGGCCGTCAATTTTGCAGGCGTCCACGGACCCCTAGGGAATAGGGGTTTTTAGAGAATCACCCCTGGGGGCGATTTGGATCCGTAAGTGATGTACCATACATCAAATGAAAGGTCTTGAAGAGCTATGAATATAGGAATTGGTATCGAATGGCTCCGCCCCTTCCTGTGGGTTAGGCCGTCAATTTTGCAAGGGTCCACGGACCCCCCTGGAGGGGTCCAGCTTGTCAAAGTCCCGGATTCCCTGCAAAAAATGTTGGCCCTCCTGCAGTTAACATAGCTGGGCAGAAAATCGGAACGGCACCATCCCTAGATAGGGTTTGGGAATAAGGGGTTTTTAGAGAATTAAATTAGAACTTTTACGGGCTGAAAATCACTTTTTGGCACTGTGTCAGTGTGTAACTCCAAAACTAAGACAGATAGAGAATTGAAACTGCACTTGGATGTGAATTTGGGCCATTGAGTATTGAGCCAGTTTGACGGCTGTCCTTTTCTGCAGTGATCAAAAGTCACTTTTACGGGCTGAAAATCACTTTTTGGCACTGTGTCAGTGTGTAACTCAAAAACTTAGACAGATAGAGACTTGAAACTAATGTTGAAGGTGAATTTGGGCCATTCTAGGAAGGCTGGTGAGTATTGAGCCAGTTTGGTGGCTGTCCTTTTCTGCAGTTCTCAAAAGTCACTTTCACGGGCGCACTGTGTCAGTTTAAGAATGAAAAGTGTGTAACTCCAAAACTAAGACAGATAGAGAATTGAAACTGCTCTTGGATGTGAATTTGGGCCATTGAGTATTGAGCCAGTTTGACGGCTGTCCTTTTCTGCAGTGATCAAAAGTCACTTTTACGGGCTGAAAATCACTTTTTGGCACTGTGTCAGTGTGTAACTCAAAAACTTAGACACATAGAGACTTGAAACTAATGTTGAAGGTGAATTTGGGCCATTTTAGGAAAGCTGGTGAGTATTGAGCCAGTTTGGTGGCTGTCCTTTAATGCAGTGCTCAAAAGTCACTTTCACGGGCTGAAAATCACTTTTTGGCACTGTGTCAGTGTTTAACTCCAAAACTAAGACAGATAGAGAAATGAAACTGCTCTTGGACGTGAATTTGGGCCATTGAGTATTGAGCCAGTTTGACGGCTGTCCTTTTCTGCAGTGCTCAAAAGTCACTTTCATGGGCTAAAAATCACTTTTTGGCACTGTGTCGGTGTGTAACTCCAAAACTAGACAGATAGAGAATTGAAACTGCTCTTGGAGGTGAATTTGGGCCATTCTAGGAAGGCTGTTGAGTATTGAGCCAGTTTGGTGGCTGTCCTTTTCTGAAGTTCTCAAAAGTCACTTTCATGGGCGCACTGTGTCAGTTTAAGTATGAAAAGTGTGTAACTCCAAAACTAAGACAGATAGAGAATTGAAACTGCTCTTGGATGTGAATTTGGGCCATTGAGTATTGAGCCAGTTTGACGGCTGTCCTTTTCTGCAGTGATCAAAAGTCACTTTTACGGGCTGAAAATCACTTTTTGGCACTGTGTCAGTGTGTAACTCAAAAACTTAGACAGATAGAGACTTGAAACTGATGTTGAAGGTGAATTTGGGCCATTCTAGGAAGGCTGGTGAGTATTGAGCCAGTTTGGTGGCTGTCCTTTTCTGCAGTTCTCAAAAGTCACTTTCACGGGCGCACTGTGTCAGTTTAAGTATGAAAAGTGTGTAACTCCAAAACTAAGACAGATAGAGAATTGAAACTGCTCTTGGATGTGAATTTGGGCCATTGAGTATTGAAGCCAGTTTGACGGCTGTCCTTTTCTGCAGTGATCAAAAGTCACTTTTACGGGCTGAAAATCACTTTTTGGCACTGTATCAGTGTGTAACTCAAAAACTTAGACAGATAGAGACTTGAAACTAATGTTGAAGGTGAATTTGGGCCATTCTAGGAAAGCTGGTGAGTATTGAGCCAGTTTGGTGGCTGTCCTTTAATGCAGTGCTCAAAAGTCACTTTCACGGGCTGAAAATCACTTTTTGGCACTGTGTCAGTGTTTAACTCCAAAACTAAGACAGATAGAGAAATGAAACTGCTCTTGGACGTGAATTTGGGCCATTGAGTATTGAGCCAGTTTGACGGCTGTCCTTTTCTGCAGTGCTCAAAAGTCACTTTCATGGGCTAAAAATCACTTTTTGGCACTGTGTCGGTGTGTAACTCCAAAACTAAGACAGATAGAGAATTGAAACTGCTCTTAAAGGTGAATTTGGGCCATTCTAGGAAGGCTGGTGAGTATTGAGCCTTTGGGCCATTCTAGGAAGGCTGGTGAGTATTGAGCCAGTTTGGTGGCTGTCCTTTTCTGAAGTTCTCAAAAGTCACTTTCATGGGCGCACTGTGTCAGTTTAAGTATGAAAGGTCTTGAAGAGCTATGAATATAGGACTTGGTTTCGAATGGCTCTGCCCCTTCCTGTGGGTTAGGCCGTCAATTTTGCAGGGGTCCACGGACCCCCCTGGAGGGGTCCAGCCGGTCAAAGTCCCGGATTCCCTGAAAACAATTTTGGCCCTCCTGCAGTTAACATAGCTGGGCAGAAAATTGGAACGGCACCATCTCTAGTTAGGGTTAGGGAATAGGGGTTTTTAGAGAATCACCCCTGGGGGCGATTTGGATTCGTAAGTGATGTACCATACATCAAATCAAAGGTCTTGAAGAGCTATGAATATAGGACTTGGTATCGAATGGCTCCGCCCCTTCCTGTGGGTTAGGCCGTCAATTTTGCAGGGGTCCACGGACCCCTAGGGAATAGGGGTTTTTAGAGAATCACCCCTGGGGGCGATTTGGATCCGTAAGTGATGTACCATACATCAAATGAAAGGTCTTGAAGAGCTATGAATATAGGACTTGGTATCGAATGGCTCCGCCCCTTCCTGTGGGTTAGGCCGTCAATTTTGCAAGGGTCCACGGACCCCCCTGGAGGGGTCCAGCTTGTCAAAGTCCCGGATTCCCTGCAAAAAATGTTGGCCCTCCTGCAGTTAACATAGCTGGGCAGAAAATCGGAACGGCACCATCCCTAGATAGGGTTTGGGAATAAGGGGTTTTTAGAGAATTGCCCCTGGGGGCGATTTGGATCCGTAAGTGATGTACCATACATCAAATGAAAGGTCTTGAAGAGCTATGAATATAGGACTTGGTTTCGAATGGCTCTGCCCCTTCCTGTGGGTTAGGCCGTCAATTTTGCAGGGGTCCACGGACCCCCCTGGAGGGGTCCAGCCAGTCAAAGTCCCGGATTCCCTGAAAAAAAAATTGGCCCTCCTGCAGTTAAAATAGCTGGGCAGAAAATTGGAACAGCACCATCTCTAGATAGGGTTAGGGTTAGGGAATAGGGGTTTTTAGAGAATCACCCCTGGGGGCGATTTGGATCCGTAAGTGATGTACCATACATCAAATGAAAGGTCTTGAAGAGCTATGAATATAGGACTTGGTATCGAATGGCTCCGCCCCTTCCTGTGGTTTAGGCCGTCAATTTTGCAGGGGTCCACGGACCCCCCTGGAGGGGTCCAGCTTGTCAAAGTCCCGGATTCCCTGAAAAAAAAATTGGCCCTCCTGCAGTTAACATAGCTGGGCAGAAAATCAGAACGGCACCATCTCTAGATAGGGTTAGGGTTAGGGTTAGGGGAATAGGGGGTTTTTAGTGAATCACCCCTGGGGGCGATTTGGATCCATAAGGTCGATAGTGATGTACCATACATCAAATGAAAGGTCTTGAAGAGCTATGAATATAGGACTTGGTTTCAAATGGCTCTGCCCCTTCCTGTGGGTTAGGCCGTCAATTTTGCAGGGGTCCACGGACCCCCCTGGAGGGGTCCAGCCGGTCAAAGTCCCGGATTCCCTGAAAAAAAATTTGGCCCTCCTGCAGTTAACATAGCTGGGCAGAAAATTGGAACAGCACCATCTCTAGATAGGGTTAGGGAATAAGGGGTTTTTAGAGAATTGCCCCTGGGGGCGATTTGGATCCGTAAGGTCGATAGTGATGTACCATACATCAAATGAAAGGTCTTGAAGAGCTATGAATATAGGACTTGGTTTCGAATGGCTCCGCTCCTTCCTGTGGGTTAGGCCGTCAATTTTGCAGGGGTCCACGGACCCCCCTGGAGGGGTCCAGCTTGTCAAAGTCCCGGATTCCCTGCAAAAATGTTGGCCCTCCTGCAGTTAACATAGCTGGGCAGAAAATTGGAACGGCACCATCCCTAGATAGGGTTTGGGAATAAGGGGTTTTTAGAGAATTGCCCCTGGGGGCGATTTGGATCCGTAAGGTCGATAGTGATGTACCATACATCAAATGAAAGGTCTTGAAGAGCTATGAATATAGGACTTGGTTTCGAATGGCTCCGCTCCTTCCTGTGGGTTAAGGCCGTCAATGTTGCAGGGGTCCACGGACCCCCCTGGAGGGGTCCAGCTTGTCAAAGTCCCGGATTCCCTGCAAAAAATGTTGGCCCTCCTGCAGTTAACATAGCTGGGCAGAAAATTGGAACGGCACCATCCCTAGATAGGGTTTGGGAATAAGGGGTTTTTAGAGAATTGCCCCTGGGGGCGATTTGGATCCGTAAGGTCGATAGTGATGTACCATACATCAAATGAAAGGTCTTGAAGAGCTATGAATATAGGACTTGGTTTCGAATGGCTCCGCTCCTTCCTGTGGGTTAGGCCGTCAATTTTGCAGGGGTCCACGGACCCCCCTGGAGGGGTCCAGCTTGTCAAAGTCCCGGATTCCCTGCAAAAATGTTGGCCCTCCTGCAGTTAACATAGCTGGGCAGAAAATTGGAACGGCACCATCCCTAGATAGGGTTTGGGAATAAGGGGTTTTTAGAGAATTGCCCCTGGGGGCGATTTGGATCCGTAAGGTCGATAGTGATGTACCATACATCAAATGAAAGGTCTTGAAGAGCTATGAATATAGGACTTGGTTTCGAATGGCTCTGCCCCTTCCTGTGGGTTAGGCCGTCAATTTTGCAGGGGTCCACGGACCCCCCTGGAGGGGTCCAGCCGGTCAAAGTCCCGGATTCCCTGAAAAAAAATAGCTGGGCAGAAAATTGGAACAGCACCATCTCTAGATAGGGTTAGGGTTAGGGAATAGGGGTTTTTAGAGAATCACCCCTGGGGGCTATTTGGATCCGTAAGTGATGTACCATACATCAAATGAAAGGTCTTGAAGAGCTATGAATATAGGACTTGGTTTCGAATGGCTCTGCCCCTTCCTGTGGGTTAGGCCGTCAATTTTGCAGGGGTCCACGGACCCCCCTGGAGGGGTCCAGCCGGTCAAAGTCCCGGATTCCCTGAAAAAAAATAGCTGGGCAGAAAATTGGAACAGCACCATCTCTAGATAGGGTTAGGGTTAGGGAATAGGGGTTTTTAGAGAATCACCCCTGGGGGCTATTTGGATCCGTAAGTGATGTACCATACATCAAATGAAAGGTCTTGAAGAGCTATGAATATAGGACTTGGTTTCGAATGGCTCCGCTCCTTCCTGTGGGTTAGGCCTTTTATTTTGCAGGGGTCCACGGACCCCCCTGGAGGGGTCCAGCTTGTCAAAGTCCTGGATTCCCTGCAAAAAATGTTGGCCCTCCTGCAGTTAACATAGCTGGGCAGAAAATCGGAACGGCACCATCTCTAGATAGGGTTAGGGTTAGGGTTAGGGTTAGGGGAATAGGGGGTTTTTAGTGAATTGCCCCCGGGGCGATTTGGATCCATAAGGTCGATAGTGATGTACCACACATCAAATGAAAGGTCTTGAAGAGCTATGAATATAGGACTTGGTTTCGAATGGCTCCGCTCCTTCCTGTGGGTTAAGGCCGTCAATGTTGCAGGGGTCCACGGACCCCCCTGGAGGGGTCCAGCTTGTCAAAGTCCCGGATTCCCTGCAAAAAGTTTTGGCCCTCCTGCAGTTAACATAGCTGGGCAGAAAATCGGAACGGCACCATCTCTAGATAGGGTTAGGGAATAAGGGGTTTTTAGTGAATTGCCCCTGGGGGCGATTTGGATCCGTAAGGTCGATAGTGATGTACCATACATCAAATGAAAGGTCTTGAAGAGCTATGAATATAGGACTTGGTTTCGAATGGCTCTGCCCCTTCCTGTGGGTTAGGCCGTCAATTTTGCAGGGGTCCACGGACCCCCCTGGAGGGGTCCAGCCGGTCAAAGTCCCGGATTCCCTGAAAAAAAATAGCTGGTCAGAAAATTGGAACAGCACCATCTCTAGATAGGGTTAGGGTTAGGGAATAGGGGTTTTTAGAGAATCACCCCTGGGGGCTATTTGGATCCGTAAGTGATGTACCATACATCAAATGAAAGGTCTTGAAGAGCTATGAATATAGGAATTGGTATCGAATGGCTCCGCCCCTTCCTGTGGGTTAGGCCGTCAATTTTGCAAGGGTCCACGGACCCCCCTGGAGGGGTCCAGCTTGTCAAAGTCCCGGATTCCCTGCAAAAAATGTTGGCCCTCCTGCAGTTAACATAGCTGGGCAGAAAATCGGAACGGCACCATCCCTAGATAGGGTTTGGGAATAAGGGGTTTTTAGAGAATTAAATTAGAACTTTTACGGGCTGAAAATCACTTTTTGGCACTGTGTCAGTGTGTAACTCCAAAACTAAGACAGATAGAGAATTGAAACTGCACTTGGATGTGAATTTGGGCCATTGAGTATTGAGCCAGTTTGACGGCTGTCCTTTTCTGCAGTGATCAAAAGTCACTTTTACGGGCTGAAAATCACTTTTTGGCACTGTGTCAGTGTGTAACTCAAAAACTTAGACAGATAGAGACTTGAAACTAATGTTGAAGGTGAATTTGGGCCATTCTAGGAAGGCTGGTGAGTATTGAGCCAGTTTGGTGGCTGTCCTTTTCTGCAGTTCTCAAAAGTCACTTTCACGGGCGCACTGTGTCAGTTTAAGAATGAAAAGTGTGTAACTCCAAAACTAAGACAGATAGAGAATTGAAACTGCTCTTGGATGTGAATTTGGGCCATTGAGTATTGAGCCAGTTTGACGGCTGTCCTTTTCTGCAGTGATCAAAAGTCACTTTTACGGGCTGAAAATCACTTTTTGGCACTGTGTCAGTGTGTAACTCAAAAACTTAGACAGATAGAGACTTGAAACTAATGTTGAAGGTGAATTTGGGCCATTCTAGGAAAGCTGGTGAGTATTGAGCCAGTTTGGTGGCTGTCCTTTAATGCAGTGCTCAAAAGTCACTTTCACGGGCTGAAAATCACTTTTTGGCACTGTGTCAGTGTTTAACTCCAAAACTAAGACAGATAGAGAAATGAAACTGCTCTTGGACGTGAATTTGGGCCATTGAGTATTGAGCCAGTTTGACGGCTGTCCTTTTCTGCAGTGCTCAAAAGTCACTTTCATGGGCTAAAAATCACTTTTTGGCACTGTGTCGGTGTGTAACTCCAAAACTAGACAGATAGAGAATTGAAACTGCTCTTGGAGGTGAATTTGGGCCATTCTAGGAAGGCTGTTGAGTATTGAGCCAGTTTGGTGGCTGTCCTTTTCTGAAGTTCTCAAAAGTCACTTTCATGGGCGCACTGTGTCAGTTTAAGTATGAAAAGTGTGTAACTCCAAAACTAAGACAGATAGAGAATTGAAACTGCTCTTGGATGTGAATTTGGGCCATTGAGTATTGAGCCAGTTTGACGGCTGTCCTTTTCTGCAGTGATCAAAAGTCACTTTTACGGGCTGAAAATCACTTTTTGGCACTGTGTCAGTGTGTAACTCAAAAACTTAGACAGATAGAGACTTGAAACTGATGTTGAAGGTGAATTTGGGCCATTCTAGGAAGGCTGGTGAGTATTGAGCCAGTTTGGTGGCTGTCCTTTTCTGCAGTTCTCAAAAGTCACTTTCACGGGCGCACTGTGTCAGTTTAAGTATGAAAAGTGTGTAACTCCAAAACTAAGACAGATAGAGAATTGAAACTGCTCTTGGATGTGAATTTGGGCCATTGAGTATTGAAGCCAGTTTGACGGCTGTCCTTTTCTGCAGTGATCAAAAGTCACTTTTACGGGCTGAAAATCACTTTTTGGCACTTTATCAGTGTGTAACTCAAAAACTTAGACAGATAGAGACTTGAAACTAATGTTGAAGGTGAATTTGGGCCATTCTAGGAAAGCTGGTGAGTATTGAGCCAGTTTGGTGGCTGTCCTTTAATGCAGTGCTCAAAAGTCACTTTCACGGGCTGAAAATCACTTTTTGGCACTGTGTCAGTGTTTAACTCCAAAACTAAGACAGATAGAGAAATGAAACTGCTCTTGGACGTGAATTTGGGCCATTGAGTATTGAGCCAGTTTGACGGCTGTCCTTTTCTGCAGTGCTCAAAAGTCACTTTCATGGGCTAAAAATCACTTTTTGGCACTGTGTCGGTGTGTAACTCCAAAACTAAGACAGATAGAGAATTGAAACTGCTCTTAAAGGTGAATTTGGGCCATTCTAGGAAGGCTGGTGAGTATTGAGCCTTTGGGCCATTCTAGGAAGGCTGGTGAGTATTGAGCCAGTTTGGTGGCTGTCCTTTTCTGAAGTTCTCAAAAGTCACTTTCATGGGCGCACTGTGTCAGTTTAAGTATGAAAGGTCTTGAAGAGCTATGAATATAGGACTTGGTTTCGAATGGCTCTGCCCCTTCCTGTGGGTTAGGCCGTCAATTTTGCAGGGGTCCACGGACCCCCCTGGAGGGGTCCAGCCGGTCAAAGTCCCGGATTCCCTGAAAACAATTTTGGCCCTCCTGCAGTTAACATAGCTGGGCAGAAAATTGGAACGGCACCATCTCTAGTTAGGGTTAGGGAATAGGGGTTTTTAGAGAATCACCCCTGGGGGCGATTTGGATTCGTAAGTGATGTACCATACATCAAATCAAAGGTCTTGAAGAGCTATGAATATAGGACTTGGTATCGAATGGCTCCGCCCCTTCCTGTGGGTTAGGCCGTCAATTTTGCAGGGGTCCACGGACCCCTAGGGAATAGGGGTTTTTAGAGAATCACCCCTGGGGGCGATTTGGATCCGTAAGTGATGTACCATACATCAAATGAAAGGTCTTGAAGAGCTATGAATATAGGACTTGGTATCGAATGGCTCCGCCCCTTCCTGTGGGTTAGGCCGTCAATTTTGCAAGGGTCCACGGACCCCCCTGGAGGGGTCCAGCTTGTCAAAGTCCCGGATTCCCTGCAAAAAATGTTGGCCCTCCTGCAGTTAACATAGCTGGGCAGAAAATCGGAACGGCACCATCCCTAGATAGGGTTTGGGAATAAGGGGTTTTTAGAGAATTGCCCCTGGGGGCGATTTGGATCCGTAAGTGATGTACCATACATCAAATGAAAGGTCTTGAAGAGCTATGAATATAGGACTTGGTTTCGAATGGCTCTGCCCCTTCCTGTGGGTTAGGCCGTCAATTTTGCAGGGGTCCACGGACCCCCCTGGAGGGGTCCAGCCAGTCAAAGTCCCGGATTCCCTGAAAAAAAAATTGGCCCTCCTGCAGTTAAAATAGCTGGGCAGAAAATTGGAACAGCACCATCTCTAGATAGGGTTAGGGTTAGGGAATAGGGGTTTTTAGAGAATCACCCCTGGGGGCGATTTGGATCCGTAAGTGATGTACCATACATCAAATGAAAGGTCTTGAAGAGCTATGAATATAGGACTTGGTATCGAATGGCTCCGCCCCTTCCTGTGGTTTAGGCCGTCAATTTTGCAGGGGTCCACGGACCCCCCTGGAGGGGTCCAGCTTGTCAAAGTCCCGGATTCCCTGAAAAAAAATGTGGCCCTCCTGCAGTTAACATAGCTGGGCAGAAAATCAGAACGGCACCATCTCTAGATAGGGTTAGGGTTAGGGTTAGGGGAATAGGGGGTTTTTAGTGAATCACCCCTGGGGGCGATTTGGATCCATAAGGTCGATAGTGATGTACCATACATCAAATGAAAGGTCTTGAAGAGCTATGAATATAGGACTTGGTTTCAAATGGCTCTGCCCCTTCCTGTGGGTTAGGCCGTCAATTTTGCAGGGGTCCACGGACCCCCCTGGAGGGGTCCAGCCGGTCAAAGTCCCGGATTCCCTGAAAAAAAATTTGGCCCTCCTGCAGTTAACATAGCTGGGCAGAAAATTGGAACGGCACCATCCCTAGATAGGGTTAGGGAATAAGGGGTTTTTAGAGAATTGCCCCTGGGGGCGATTTGGATCCGTAAGGTCGATAGTGATGTACCATACATCAAATGAAAGGTCTTGAAGAGCTATGAATATAGGACTTGGTTTCGAATGGCTCCGCTCCTTCCTGTGGGTTAGGCCGTCAATTTTGCAGGGGTCCACGGACCCCCCTGGAGGGGTCCAGCTTGTCAAAGTCCCGGATTCCCTGCAAAAATGTTGGCCCTCCTGCAGTTAACATAGCTGGGCAGAAAATTGGAACGGCACCATCCCTAGATAGGGTTTGGGAATAAGGGGTTTTTAGAGAATTGCCCCTGGGGGCGATTTGGATCCGTAAGGTCGATAGTGATGTACCATACATCAAATGAAAGGTCTTGAAGAGCTATGAATATAGGACTTGGTTTCGAATGGCTCCGCTCCTTCCTGTGGGTTAAGGCCGTCAATGTTGCAGGGGTCCACGGACCCCCCTGGAGGGGTCCAGCTTGTCAAAGTCCCGGATTCCCTGCAAAAAATGTTGGCCCTCCTGCAGTTAACATAGCTGGGCAGAAAATTGGAACGGCACCATCCCTAGATAGGGTTTGGGAATAAGGGGTTTTTAGAGAATTGCCCCTGGGGGCGATTTGGATCCGTAAGGTCGATAGTGATGTACCATACATCAAATGAAAGGTCTTGAAGAGCTATGAATATAGGACTTGGTTTCGAATGGCTCCGCTCCTTCCTGTGGGTTAGGCCGTCAATTTTGCAGGGGTCCACGGACCCCCCTGGAGGGGTCCAGCTTGTCAAAGTCCCGGATTCCCTGCAAAAATGTTGGCCCTCCTGCAGTTAACATAGCTGGGCAGAAAATTGGAACGGCACCATCCCTAGATAGGGTTTGGGAATAAGGGGTTTTTAGAGAATTGCCCCTGGGGGCGATTTGGATCCGTAAGGTCGATAGTGATGTACCATACATCAAATGAAAGGTCTTGAAGAGCTATGAATATAGGACTTGGTTTCGAATGGCTCTGCCCCTTCCTGTGGGTTAGGCCGTCAATTTTGCAGGGGTCCACGGACCCCCCTGGAGGGGTCCAGCCGGTCAAAGTCCCGGATTCCCTGAAAAAAAATAGCTGGGCAGAAAATTGGAACAGCACCATCTCTAGATAGGGTTAGGGTTAGGGAATAGGGGTTTTTAGAGAATCACCCCTGGGGGCTATTTGGATCCGTAAGTGATGTACCATACATCAAATGAAAGGTCTTGAAGAGCTATGAATATAGGACTTGGTTTCGAATGGCTCTGCCCCTTCCTGTGGGTTAGGCCGTCAATTTTGCAGGGGTCCACGGACCCCCCTGGAGGGGTCCAGCCGGTCAAAGTCCCGGATTCCCTGAAAAAAAATAGCTGGGCAGAAAATTGG
This sequence comes from Nannobrachium achirus, assembly GCF_963921795.1. NCBI lineage: Eukaryota > Metazoa > Chordata > Actinopteri > Myctophiformes > Myctophidae > Nannobrachium > Nannobrachium achirus. Next base: position 78,668 of record NW_027665144.1, read on the forward strand.
AACAGCACCATCTCTAGATAGGGTTAGGGTTAGGGAATAGGGGTTTTTAGAGAATCACCCCTGGGGGCTATTTGGATCCGTAAGTGATGTACCATACATCAAATGAAAGGTCTTGAAGAGCTATGAATATAGGACTTGGTTTCGAATGGCTCCGCTCCTTCCTGTGGGTTAGGCCTTTTATTTTGCAGGGGTCCACGGACCCCCCTGGAGGGGTCCAGCTTGTCAAAGTCCTGGATTCCCTGCAAAAAATGTTGGCCCTCCGCAGTTAACATAGCTGGGCAGAAAATCGGAACGGCACCATCTCTAGATAGGGTTAGGGTTAGGGTTAGGGTTAGGGGAATAGGGGGTTTTTAGTGAATTGCCCCTGGGGGCGATTTGGATCCGTAAGGTCGATAGTGATGTACCATACATCAAATGAAAGGTCTTGAAGAGCTATGAATATAGGACTTGGTTTCGAATGGCTCTGCCCCTTCCTGTGGGTTAGGCCGTCAATTTTGCAGGGGTCCACGGACCCCCCTGGAGGGGTCCAGCCGGTCAAAGTCCCGGATTCCCTGAAAAAAAATAGCTGGTCAGAAAATTGGAACAGCACCATCTCTAGATAGGGTTAGGGTTAGGGAATAGGGGTTTTTAGAGAATCACCCCTGGGGGCTATTTGGATCCGTAAGTGATGTACCATACATCAAATGAAAGGTCTTGAAGAGCTATGAATATAGGAATTGGTATCGAATGGCTCCGCCCCTTCCTGTGGGTTAGGCCGTCAATTTTGCAAGGGTCCACGGACCCCCCTGGAGGGGTCCAGCTTGTCAAAGTCCCGGATTCCCTGCAAAAAATGTTGGCCCTCCTGCAGTTGACATAGCTGGGCAGAAAATCGGAACGGCACCATCCCTAGATAGGGTTTGGGAATAAGGGATTTTTAGAGAATTAAATTAGAACTTTTACGGGCTGAAAATCACTTTTTGGCACTGTGTCAGTGTGTAACTCCAAAACTAAGACAGATAGAGAATTGAAACTGCACTTGGATGTGAATTTGGGCCATTGAGTATTGAGCCAGTTTGACGGCTGTCCTTTTCTGCAGTGATCAAAAGTCACTTTTACGGGCTGAAAATCACTTTTTGGCAATGTGTCAGTGTGTAACTCAAAAACTTAGACAGATAGAGACTTGAAACTGATGTTGAAGGTGAATTTGGGCCATTCTAGGAAGGCTGGTGAGTATTGAGCCAGTTTGGTGGCTGTCCCTTTCTGCAGTTCTCAAAAGTCACTTTCACGGGCGCACTGTGTCAGTTTAAGTATGAAAAGTGTGTAACTCCAAAACTAAGACAGATAGAGAATTGAAACTGCTCTTGGATGTGAATTTGGGCCATTGAGTATTGAAGCCAGTTTGACGGCTGTCCTTTTCTGCAGTGATCAAAAGTCACTTTTACGGGCTGAAAATCACTTTTTGGCACTGTGTCAGTGTGTAACTCAAAAACTTAGACAGATAGAGACTTGAAACTAATGTTGAAGGTGAATTTGGGCCATTCTAGGAAAGCTGGTGAGTATTGAGCCAGTTTGGTGGCTGTCCTTTAATGCAGTGCTCAAAAGTCACTTTCACGGGCTGAAAATCACTTTTTGGCACTGTGTCAGTGTTTAACTCCAAAACTAAGACAGATAGAGAAATGAAACTGCTCTTGGACGTGAATTTGGGCCATTGAGTATTGAGCCAGTTTGACGGCTGTCCTTTTCTGCAGTGCTCAAAAGTCACTTTCATGGGCTAAAAATCACTTTTTGGCACTGTGTCGGTGTGTAACTCCAAAACTAAGACAGATAGAGAATTGAAACTGCTCTTAAAGGTGAATTTGGGCCATTCTAGGAAGGCTGGTGAGTATTGAGCCTTTGGGCCATTCTAGGAAGGCTGGTGAGTATTGAGCCAGTTTGGTGGCTGTCCTTTTCTGAAGTTCTCAAAAGTCACTTTCATGGGCGCACTGTGTCAGTTTAAGTATGAAAGGTCTTGAAGAGCTATGAATATAGGACTTGGTTTCGAATGGCTCTGCCCCTTCCTGTGGGTTAGGCCGTCAATTTTGCAGGGGTCCACGGACCCCCCTGGAGGGGTCCAGCCGGTCAAAGTCCCGGATTCCCTGAAAACAATTTTGGCCCTCCTGCAGTTAACATAGCTGGGCAGAAAATTGGAACGGCACCATCTCTAGTTAGGGTTAGGGAATAGGGGTTTTTAGAGAATCACCCCTGGGGGCGATTTGGATTCGTAAGTGATGTACCATACATCAAATCAAAGGTCTTGAAGAGCTATGAATATAGGACTTGGTATCGAATGGCTCCGCCCCTTCCTGTGGGTTAGGCCGTCAATTTTGCAGGCGTCCACGGACCCCTAGGGAATAGGGGTTTTTAGAGAATCACCCCTGGGGGCGATTTGGATCCGTAAGTGATGTACCATACATCAAATGAAAGGTCTTGAAGAGCTATGAATATAGGAATTGGTATCGAATGGCTCCGCCCCTTCCTGTGGGTTAGGCCGTCAATTTTGCAAGGGTCCACGGACCCCCCTGGAGGGGTCCAGCTTGTCAAAGTCCCGGATTCCCTGCAAAAAATGTTGGCCCTCCTGCAGTTAACATAGCTGGGCAGAAAATCGGAACGGCACCATCCCTAGATAGGGTTTGGGAATAAGGGGTTTTTAGAGAATTAAATTAGAACTTTTACGGGCTGAAAATCACTTTTTGGCACTGTGTCAGTGTGTAACTCAAAAACTTAGACAGATAGAGACTTGAAACTAATGTTGAAGGTGAATTTGGGCCATTCTAGGAAGGCTGGTGAGTATTGAGCCAGTTTGGTGGCTGTCCTTTTCTGCAGTTCTCAAAAGTCACTTTCACGGGCGCACTGTGTCAGTTTAAGAATGAAAAGTGTGTAACTCCAAAACTAAGACAGATAGAGAATTGAAACTGCTCTTGGATGTGAATTTGGGCCATTGAGTATTGAGCCAGTTTGACGGCTGTCCTTTTCTGCAGTGATCAAAAGTCACTTTTACGGGCTGAAAATCACTTTTTGGCACTGTGTCAGTGTTTAACTCCAAAACTAAGACAGATAGAGAAATGAAACTGCTCTTGGACGTGAATTTGGGCCATTGAGTATTGAGCCAGTTTGACGGCTGTCCTTTTCTGCAGTGCTCAAAAGTCACTTTCATGGGCTAAAAATCACTTTTTGGCACTGTGTCGGTGTGTAACTCCAAAACTAGACAGATAGAGAATTGAAACTGCTCTTGGAGGTGAATTTGGGCCATTCTAGGAAGGCTGTTGAGTATTGAGCCAGTTTGGTGGCTGTCCTTTTCTGAAGTTCTCAAAAGTCACTTTCATGGGCGCACTGTGTCAGTTTAAGTATGAAAAGTGTGTAACTCCAAAACTAAGACAGATAGAGAATTGAAACTGCTCTTGGATGTGAATTTGGGCCATTGAGTATTGAGCCAGTTTGACGGCTGTCCTTTTCTGCAGTGATCAAAAGTCACTTTTACGGGCTGAAAATCACTTTTTGGCAATGTGTCAGTGTGTAACTCAAAAACTTAGACAGATAGAGACTTGAAACTGATGTTGAAGGTGAATTTGGGCCATTCTAGGAAGGCTGGTGAGTATTGAGCCAGTTTGGTGGCTGTCCTTTTCTGCAGTTCTCAAAAGTCACTTTCACGGGCGCACTGTGTCAGTTTAAGTATGAAAAGTGTGTAACTCCAAAACTAAGACAGATAGAGAATTGAAACTGCTCTTGGATGTGAATTTGGGCCATTGAGTATTGAAGCCAGTTTGACGGCTGTCCTTTTCTGCAGTGATCAAAAGTCACTTTTACGGGCTGAAAATCACTTTTTGGCACTGTGTCAGTGTGTAACTCAAAAACTTAGACAGATAGAGACTTGAAACTAATGTTGAAGGTGAATTTGGGCCATTCTAGGAAAGCTGGTGAGTATTGAGCCAGTTTGGTGGCTGTCCTTTAATGCAGTGCTCAAAAGTCACTTTCACGGGCTGAAAATCACTTTTTGGCACTGTGTCAGTGTTTAACTCCAAAACTAAGACAGATAGAGAAATGAAACTGCTCTTGGACGTGAATTTGGGCCATTGAGTATTGAGCCAGTTTGACGGCTGTCCTTTTCTGCAGTGCTCAAAAGTCACTTTCATGGGCTAAAAATCACTTTTTGGCACTGTGTCGGTGTGTAACTCCAAAACTAGACAGATAGAGAATTGAAACTGCTCTTGGAGGTGAATTTGGGCCATTCTAGGAAGGCTGTTGAGTATTGAGCCAGTTTGGTGGCTGTCCTTTTCTGAAGTTCTCAAAAGTCACTTTCATGGGCGCACTGTGTCAGTTTAAGTATGAAAAGTGTGTAACTCCAAAACTAAGACAGATAGAGAATTGAAACTGCTCTTGGATGTGAATTTGGGCCATTGAGTATTGAGCCAGTTTGACGGCTGTCCTTTTCTGCAGTGATCAAAAGTCACTTTTACGGGCTGAAAATCACTTTTTGGCAATGTGTCAGTGTGTAACTCAAAAACTTAGACAGATAGAGACTTGAAACTGATGTTGAAGGTGAATTTGGGCCATTCTAGGAAGGCTGGTGAGTATTGAGCCAGTTTGGTGGCTGTCCTTTTCTGCAGTTCTCAAAAGTCACTTTCACGGGCGCACTGTGTCAGTTTAAGTATGAAAAGTGTGTAACTCCAAAACTAAGACAGATAGAGAATTGAAACTGCTCTTGGATGTGAATTTGGGCCATTGAGTATTGAAGCCAGTTTGACGGCTGTCCTTTTCTGCAGTGATCAAAAGTCACTTTTACGGGCTGAAAATCACTTTTTGGCACTGTGTCAGTGTGTAACTCAAAAACTTAGACAGATAGAGACTTGAAACTAATGTTGAAGGTGAATTTGGGCCATTCTAGGAAAGCTGGTGAGTATTGAGCCAGTTTGGTGGCTGTCCTTTAATGCAGTGCTCAAAAGTCACTTTCACGGGCTGAAAATCACTTTTTGGCACTGTGTCAGTGTTTAACTCCAAAACTAAGACAGATAGAGAAATGAAACTGCTCTTGGACGTGAATTTGGGCCATTGAGTATTGAGCCAGTTTGACGGCTGTCCTTTTCTGCAGTGCTCAAAAGTCACTTTCATGGGCTAAAAATCACTTTTTGGCACTGTGTCGGTGTGTAACTCCAAAACTAAGACAGATAGAGAATTGAAACTGCTCTTAAAGGTGAATTTGGGCCATTCTAGGAAGGCTGGTGAGTATTGAGCCTTTGGGCCATTCTAGGAAGGCTGGTGAGTATTGAGCCAGTTTGGTGGCTGTCCTTTTCTGAAGTTCTCAAAAGTCACTTTCATGGGCGCACTGTGTCAGTTTAAGTATGAAAGGTCTTGAAGAGCTATGAATATAGGACTTGGTTTCGAATGGCTCTGCCCCTTCCTGTGGGTTAGGCCGTCAATTTTGCAGGGGTCCACGGACCCCCCTGGAGGGGTCCAGCCGGTCAAAGTCCCGGATTCCCTGAAAACAATTTTGGCCCTCCTGCAGTTAACATAGCTGGGCAGAAAATTGGAACGGCACCATCTCTAGTTAGGGTTAGGGAATAGGGGTTTTTAGAGAATCACCCCTGGGGGCGATTTGGATTCGTAAGTGATGTACCATACATCAAATCAAAGGTCTTGAAGAGCTATGAATATAGGACTTGGTATCGAATGGCTCCGCCCCTTCCTGTGGGTTAGGCCGTCAATTTTGCAGGCGTCCACGGACCCCTAGGGAATAGGGGTTTTTAGAGAATCACCCCTGGGGGCGATTTGGATCCGTAAGTGATGTACCATACATCAAATGAAAGGTCTTGAAGAGCTATGAATATAGGAATTGGTATCGAATGGCTCCGCCCCTTCCTGTGGGTTAGGCCGTCAATTTTGCAAGGGTCCACGGACCCCCCTGGAGGGGTCCAGCTTGTCAAAGTCCCGGATTCCCTGCAAAAAATGTTGGCCCTCCTGCAGTTAACATAGCTGGGCAGAAAATCGGAACGGCACCATCCCTAGATAGGGTTTGGGAATAAGGGGTTTTTAGAGAATTAAATTAGAACTTTTACGGGCTGAAAATCACTTTTTGGCACTGTGTCAGTGTGTAACTCCAAAACTAAGACAGATAGAGAATTGAAACTGCACTTGGATGTGAATTTGGGCCATTGAGTATTGAGCCAGTTTGACGGCTGTCCTTTTCTGCAGTGATCAAAAGTCACTTTTACGGGCTGAAAATCACTTTTTGGCACTGTGTCAGTGTGTAACTCCAAAACTTAGACATATAGAGACTTGAAACTAATGTTGAAGGTGAATTTGGGCCATTCTAGGAAGGCTGGTGAGTATTGAGCCAGTTTGGTGGCTGTCCTTTTCTGCAGTTCTCAAAAGCTAATTTCATGGGCGCACTGTCAGTTTAAGTATGAAAAGTGTGTAACTCCAAAACTAGACAGATAGAGAATTGAAACTGCTCTTGGAGGTGAATTTGGGCCATTGAGTATTGAGCCAGTTTGACGGCTGTCCTTTTCTGCAGTGATCAAAAGTCACTTTTACGGGCTGAAAATCACTTTTTGGCACTGTGTCAGTGTGTAACTCCAAAACTTAGACAGATAGAGACTTGAAACTAATGTTGGAGGTGAATTTGGGCCATTCTAGGAAGGCTGGTGAGTATTGAGCCAGTTTGGTGGCTGTCCATTTCTGCAGTTCTCAAAAGTCACTTTCATGGGCGCACTGTGTCAGTTTAAGTATGAAAAGTGTGTAACTCCAAAACTAAGACAGATAGAGAATTGAAACTGCTCTTGGACGTGAATTTGGGCCATTGAGTATTGAGCCAGTTTGACGGCTGTCCTTTTCTGCAGTGCTCAAAAGTCACTTTTACGGGCTGAAAATCACTTTTTGGCACTGTGTCAGTGTGTAACTCAAAAACTTAGACAGATAGAGACTTGAAACTAATGTTGAAGGTGAATTTGGGCCATTCTAGGAAGGCTGGTGAGTATTGAGCCAGTTTGACGGCTGTCCTTTAATGCAGTGCTCAAAACTCACTTTCATGGGCGCACTGTGTCAGTTTAAGAATGAAAAGTGTGTAACTCCAAAACTAAGACAGATAAAGAAACTGCTCTTGGACGTGAATTTGGGCCATTGAGTATTGAGCCAGTTTGACGGCTGTCCTTTTCTGCAGTGCTCAAAAGTCACTTTTACGGGCTGAAAATCACTTTTTGGCACTGTTTCAGTGTGTAACTCCAAAACTTAGACATATAGAGACTTGAAACTAATGTTGAAGGTGAATTTGGGCCATTCTAGGAAGGCTGGTGAGTATTGAGCCAGTTTGGTGGCTGTCCTTTTCTGCAGTTCTCAAAAGCTACTTTCATGGGCGCACTGTCAGTTTAAGTATGAAAAGTGTGTAACTCCAAAACTAGACAGATAGAGAATTGAAACTGCTCTTGGAGGTGAATTTGGGCCAATCTAGGAAGGCTGGTGAGTATTGAGCCACTTTGGTGGCCGTCCTTTAATGCAGTGCTCAAAACTCACTTTCATGGGCGCATTATGTCAGTTTAAGTATGAAAAGTGTGTAACTCCAAAACTAAGACAGATAGAGAATTGAAACTGCTCTTGGACGTGAATTTGGGCCATTGAGTATTGAGCCAGTTTGACGGCTGTCCTTTTCTGCAGTGATCAAAAGTCACTTTTACGGGCTGAAAATCACTTTTTGGCACTGTGTCAGTGTGTAACTCCAAAACTTAGACAGATAGAGACTTGAAACTAATGTTGGAGGTGAATTTGGGCCATTCTAGGAAGGCTGGTGAGTATTGAGCCAGTTTGGTGGCTGTCCATTTCTGCAGTTCTCAAAAGTCACTTTCATGGGCGCACTGTGTCAGTTTAAGTATGAAAAGTGTGTAACTCCAAAACTAAGACAGATAGAGAATTGAAACTGCTCTTGGACGTGAATTTGGGCCATTGAGTATTGAGCCAGTTTGACGGCTGTCCTTTTCTGCAGTGCTCAAAAGTCACTTTTACGGGCTGAAAATCACTTTTTGGCACTGTGTCAGTGTGTAACTCCAAAACTAAGACAGATAGAGAATTGAAACTGCACTTGGATGTGAATTTGGGCCATTGAGTATTGAGCCAGTTTGACGGCTGTCCTTTTCTGCAGTGATCAAAAGTCACTTTTACGGGCTGAAAATCACTTTTTGGCACTGTGTCAGTGTGTAACTCAAAAACTTAGACAGATAGAGACTTGAAACTAATGTTGAAGGTGAATTTGGGCCATTCTAGGAAGGCTGGTGAGTATTGAGCCAGTTTGGTGGCTGTCCTTTTCTGCAGTTCTCAAAAGTCACTTTCACGGGCGCACTGTGTCAGTTTAAGAATGAAAAGTGTGTAACTCCAAAACTAAGACAGATAGAGAATTGAAACTGCTCTTGGATGTGAATTTGGGCCATTGAGTATTGAGCCAGTTTGACGGCTGTCCTTTTCTGCAGTGATCAAAAGTCACTTTTACGGGCTGAAAATCACTTTTTGGTACTGTGTCAGTGTGTAACTCAAAAACTTAGACAGATAGAGACTTGAAACTAATGTTGAAGGTGAATTTGGGCCATTCTAGGAAGGCTGGTGAGTATTGAGCCAGTTTGACGGCTATCCTTTAATGCAGTGCTCAAAACTCACTTTCATGGGCGCACTGTGTCAGTTTAAGAATGAAAAGTGTGTAACTCCAAAACTAAGACAGATAGAGAAACTGCTCTTGGACGTGGATTTGGGCCATTGAGTATTGAGCAGTTTGACGGCTGTCCTTTTCTGCAGTGATCAAAAGTCACTTTTACGGGCTGAAAATCACTTTTTGGCACTGTGTCAGTGTGTAACTCCAAAACTTAGACAGATAGAGACTTGAAACTAATGTTGAAGGTGAATTTTGGGCCATTCTAGGAAGGCTGGTGAGTATTGAGCCAGTTTGGTGGCTGTCCTTTTCTGCAGTTCTCAAAAGCTACTTTCATGGGCGCACTGTCAGTTTAAGTATGAAAAGTGTGTAACTCCAAAACTAGACAGATAGAGAATTGAAACTGCTCTTGGAGGTGAATTTGGGCCAATCTAGGAAGGCTGGTGAGTATTGAGCCACTTTGGTGGCCGTCCTTTAATGCAGTGCTCAAAACTCACTTTCATGGGCGCACTGTGTCAGTTTAAGTATGAAAAGTGTGTAACTCCAAAACTAAGACAGATAGAGAATTGAAACTGCTCTTGGACGTGAATTTGGGCCATTGAGTATTGAGCCAGTTTGACGGCTGTCCTTTTCTGCAGTGCTCAAAAGTCACTTTTACGGGCTGAAAATCACTTTTTGGCACTGTGTCAGTGTGTAACTCCAAAACTAAGACAGATAGAGAATTGAAACTGCATTTGGATGTGAATTTGGGCCATTGAGTATTGAGCCAGTTTGACGGCTGTCCTTTTCTGCAGTGATCAAAAGTCACTTTTACGGGCTGAAAATCACTTTTTGGCACTGTGTCAGTGTGTAACTCAAAAACTTAGACAGATAGAGACTTGAAACTGATGTTGAAGGTGAATTTGGGCCATTCTAGGAAGGCTGGTGAGTATTGAGCCAGTTTGGTGGCTGTCCTTTTCTGCAGTTCTCAAAAGTCACTTTCACGGGCGCACTGTGTCAGTTTAAGTATGAAAAGTGTGTAACTCCAAAACTAAGACAGATAGAAAATTGAAACTGCTCTTGGATGTGAATTTGGGCCATTGAGTATTGAGCCAGTTTGACGGCTGTCCTTTTCTGCAGTGATCAAAAGTCACTTTTACGGGCTGAAAATCACTTTTTGGTACTGTGTCAGTGTGTAACTCAAAAACTTAGACAGATAGAGACTTGAAACTAATGTTGAAGGTGAATTTGGGCCATTCTAGGAAGGCTGGTGAGTATTGAGCCAGTTTGACGGCTGTCCTTTAATGCAGTGCTCAAAACTCACTTTCATGGGCGCACTGTGTCAGTTTAAGAATGAAAAGTGTGTAACTCCAAAACTAAGACAGATAAAGAAACTGCTCTTGGACGTGAATTTGGGCCATTGAGTATTGAGCCAGTTTGACGGCTGTCCTTTTCTGCAGTGCTCAAAAGTCACTTTTACGGGCTGAAAATCACTTTTTGGCACTGTGTCAGTGTGTAACTCCAAAACTAAGACAGATAGAGAATTGAAACTGCACTTGGATGTGAATTTGGGCCATTGAGTATTGAGCCAGTTTGACGGCTGTCCTTTTCTGCAGTGATCAAAAGTCACTTTTACGGGCTGAAAATCACTTTTTGGCACTGTGTCAGTGTGTAACTCAAAAACTTAGACAGATAGAGACTTGAAACTGATGTTGAAGGTGAATTTGGGCCATTCTAGGAAGGCTGGTGAGTATTGAGCCAGTTTGGTGGCTGTCCTTTTCTGCAGTTCTCAAAAGTCACTTTCACGGGCGCACTGTGTCAGTTTAAGTATGAAAAGTGTGTAACTCCAAAACTAAGACAGATAGAGAATTGAAACTGCTCTTGGATGTGAATTTGGGCCATTGAGTATTGAGCCAGTTTGACGGCTGTCCTTTTCTGCAGTGATCAAAAGTCACTTTTACGGGCTGAAAATCACTTTTTGGCACTGTGTCAGTGTGTAACTCAAAAACTTAGACAGATAGAGACTTGAAACTAATGTTGAAGGTGAATTTGGGCCATTCTAGGAAAGCTGGTGAGTATTGAGCCAGTTTGGTGGCTGTCCTTTTCTGCAGTTCTCAAAAGCTACTTACATGGGCGCACTGTGTCAGTTTAAGTATGAAAAGTGTGTAACTCCAAAACTTAGACAGATAGATAATTGAAACTGCTCTTGGACGTGAATTTGGGCCATTGAGTATTGAGCCAGTTTGACGGCTGTCCTTTTCTGCAGTGCTCAAAAGTCACTTTTACGGGCTAAAAATCACTTTTTGGCACTGTGTCAGTGTGTAACTCCAAAACTTAGACATATAGAGACTTGAAACTAATGTTGAAGGTGAATTTGGGCCATTCTAGGAAGGCTGGTGAGTATTGAGCCAGTTTGGTGGCTGTCCTTTTCTGCAGTTCTCAAAAGCTACTTTCATGGGCGCACTGTCAGTTTAAGTATGAAAAGTGTGTAACTCCAAAACTAGACAGATAGAGAATTGAAACTGCTCTTGGAGGTGAATTTGGGCCATTGAGTATTGAGCCAGTTTGACGGCTGTCCTTTTCTGCAGTGATCAAAAGTCACTTTTACGGGCTGAAAATCACTTTTTGGCACTGTGTCAGTGTGTAACTCCAAAACTTAGACAGATAGAGACTTGAAACTAATGTTGGAGGTGAATTTGGGCCATTCTAGGAAGGCTGGTGAGTATTGAGCCAGTTTGGTGGCTGTCCATTTCTGCAGTTCTCAAAAGTCACTTTCATGGGCGCACTGTGTCAGTTTAAGTATGAAAAGTGTGTAACTCCAAAACTAAGACAGATAGAGAATTGAAACTGCTCTTGGACGTGAATTTGGGCCATTGAGTATCGAGCCAGTTTGACGGCTGTCCTTTTCTGCAGTGCTCAAAAGTCACTTTTACGGGCTGAAAATCACTTTTTGGCACTGTGTCAGTGTGTAACTCAAAAACTTAGACAGATAGAGACTTGAAACTAATGTTGAAGGTGAATTTGGGCCATTCTAAGAAGGCTGGTGAGTATTGAGCCAGTTTGACGGCTGTCCTTTAATGCAGTGCTCAAAACTCACTTTCATGGGCGCACTGTGTCAGTTTAAGAATGAAAAGTGTGTAACTCCAAAACTAAGACAGATAAAGAAACTGCTCTTGGACGTGAATTTGGGCCATTGAGTATTGAGCCAGTTTGACGGCTGTCCTTTTCTGCAGTGCTCAAAAGTCACTTTTACGGGCTGAAAATCACTTTTTGGCACTGTTTCAGTGTGTAACTCCAAAACTTAGACATATAGAGACTTGAAACTAATGTTGAAGGTGAATTTGGGCCATTCTAGGAAGGCTGGTGAGTATTGAGCCAGTTTGGTGGCTGTCCTTTTCTGCAGTTCTCAAAAGCTACTTTCATGGGCGCACTGTCAGTTTAAGTATGAAAAGTGTGTAACTCCAAAACTAGACAGATAGAGAATTGAAACTGCTCTTGGAGGTGAATTTGGGCCAATCTAGGAAGGCTGGTGAGTATTGAGCCACTTTGGTGGCCGTCCTTTAATGCAGTGCTCAAAACTCACTTTCATGGGCGCATTATGTCAGTTTAAGTATGAAAAGTGTGTAACTCCAAAACTAAGACAGATAGAGAATTGAAACTGCTCTTGGACGTGAATTTGGGCCATTGAGTATTGAGCCAGTTTGACGGCTGTCCTTTTCTGCAGTGATCAAAAGTCACTTTTACGGGCTGAAAATCACTTTTTGGCACTGTGTCAGTGTGTAACTCCAAAACTTAGACAGATAGAGACTTGAAACTAATGTTGGAGGTGAATTTGGGCCATTCTAGGAAGGCTGGTGAGTATTGAGCCAGTTTGGTGGCTGTCCATTTCTGCAGTTCTCAAAAGTCACTTTCATGGGCGCACTGTGTCAGTTTAAGTATGAAAAGTGTGTAACTCCAAAACTAAGACAGATAGAGAATTGAAACTGCTCTTGGACGTGAATTTGGGCCATTGAGTATTGAGCCAGTTTGACGGCTGTCCTTTTCTGCAGTGCTCAAAAGTCACTTTTACGGGCTGAAAATCACTTTTTGGCACTGTGTCAGTGTGTAACTCCAAAACTAAGACAGATAGAGAATTGAAACTGCACTTGGATGTGAATTTGGGCCATTGAGTATTGAGCCAGTTTGACGGCTGTCCTTTTCTGCAGTGATCAAAAGTCACTTTTACGGGCTGAAAATCACTTTTTGGCACTGTGTCAGTGTGTAACTCAAAAACTTAGACAGATAGAGACTTGAAACTAATGTTGAAGGTGAATTTGGGCCATTCTAGGAAGGCTGGTGAGTATTGAGCCAGTTTGGTGGCTGTCCTTTTCTGCAGTTCTCAAAAGTCACTTTCACGGGCGCACTGTGTCAGTTTAAGAATGAAAAGTGTGTAACTCCAAAACTAAGACAGATAGAGAATTGAAACTGCTCTTGGATGTGAATTTGGGCCATTGAGTATTGAGCCAGTTTGACGGCTGTCCTTTTCTGCAGTGATCAAAAGTCACTTTTACGGGCTGAAAATCACTTTTTGGTACTGTGTCAGTGTGTAACTCAAAAACTTAGACAGATAGAGACTTGAAACTAATGTTGAAGGTGAATTTGGGCCATTCTAGGAAGGCTGGTGAGTATTGAGCCAGTTTGACGGCTATCCTTTAATGCAGTGCTCAAAACTCACTTTCATGGGCGCACTGTGTCAGTTTAAGAATGAAAAGTGTGTAACTCCAAAACTAAGACAGATAGAGAAACTGCTCTTGGACGTGGATTTGGGCCATTGAGTATTGAGCAGTTTGACGGCTGTCCTTTTCTGCAGTGATCAAAAGTCACTTTTACGGGCTGAAAATCACTTTTTGGCACTGTGTCAGTGTGTAACTCCAAAACTTAGACAGATAGAGACTTGAAACTAATGTTGAAGGTGAATTTTGGGCCATTCTAGGAAGGCTGGTGAGTATTGAGCCAGTTTGGTGGCTGTCCTTTTCTGCAGTTCTCAAAAGCTACTTTCATGGGCGCACTGTCAGTTTAAGTATGAAAAGTGTGTAACTCCAAAACTAGACAGATAGAGAATTGAAACTGCTCTTGGAGGTGAATTTGGGCCAATCTAGGAAGGCTGGTGAGTATTGAGCCACTTTGGTGGCCGTCCTTTAATGCAGTGCTCAAAACTCACTTTCATGGGCGCACTGTGTCAGTTTAAGTATGAAAAGTGTGTAACTCCAAAACTAAGACAGATAGAGAATTGAAACTGCTCTTGGACGTGAATTTGGGCCATTGAGTATTGAGCCAGTTTGACGGCTGTCCTTTTCTGCAGTGCTCAAAAGTCACTTTTACGGGCTGAAAATCACTTTTTGGCACTGTGTCAGTGTGTAACTCCAAAACTAAGACAGATAGAGAATTGAAACTGCATTTGGATGTGAATTTGGGCCATTGAGTATTGAGCCAGTTTGACGGCTGTCCTTTTCTGCAGTGATCAAAAGTCACTTTTACGGGCTGAAAATCACTTTTTGGCACTGTGTCAGTGTGTAACTCAAAAACTTAGACAGATAGAGACTTGAAACTGATGTTGAAGGTGAATTTGGGCCATTCTAGGAAGGCTGGTGAGTATTGAGCCAGTTTGGTGGCTGTCCTTTTCTGCAGTTCTCAAAAGTCACTTTCACGGGCGCACTGTGTCAGTTTAAGTATGAAAAGTGTGTAACTCCAAAACTAAGACAGATAGAAAATTGAAACTGCTCTTGGATGTGAATTTGGGCCATTGAGTATTGAGCCAGTTTGACGGCTGTCCTTTTCTGCAGTGATCAAAAGTCACTTTTACGGGCTGAAAATCACTTTTTGGTACTGTGTCAGTGTGTAACTCAAAAACTTAGACAGATAGAGACTTGAAACTAATGTTGAAGGTGAATTTGGGCCATTCTAGGAAGGCTGGTGAGTATTGAGCCAGTTTGACGGCTGTCCTTTAATGCAGTGCTCAAAACTCACTTTCATGGGCGCACTGTGTCAGTTTAAGAATGAAAAGTGTGTAACTCCAAAACTAAGACAGATAAAGAAACTGCTCTTGGACGTGAATTTGGGCCATTGAGTATTGAGCCAGTTTGACGGCTGTCCTTTTCTGCAGTGCTCAAAAGTCACTTTTACGGGCTGAAAATCACTTTTTGGCACTGTGTCAGTGTGTAACTCCAAAACTAAGACAGATAGAGAATTGAAACTGCACTTGGATGTGAATTTGGGCCATTGAGTATTGAGCCAGTTTGACGGCTGTCCTTTTCTGCAGTGATCAAAAGTCACTTTTACGGGCTGAAAATCACTTTTTGGCACTGTGTCAGTGTGTAACTCAAAAACTTAGACAGATAGAGACTTGAAACTGATGTTGAAGGTGAATTTGGGCCATTCTAGGAAGGCTGGTGAGTATTGAGCCAGTTTGGTGGCTGTCCTTTTCTGCAGTTCTCAAAAGTCACTTTCACGGGCGCACTGTGTCAGTTTAAGTATGAAAAGTGTGTAACTCCAAAACTAAGACAGATAGAGAATTGAAACTGCTCTTGGATGTGAATTTGGGCCATTGAGTATTGAGCCAGTTTGACGGCTGTCCTTTTCTGCAGTGATCAAAAGTCACTTTTACGGGCTGAAAATCACTTTTTGGCACTGTGTCAGTGTGTAACTCAAAAACTTAGACAGATAGAGACTTGAAACTAATGTTGAAGGTGAATTTGGGCCATTCTAGGAAAGCTGGTGAGTATTGAGCCAGTTTGGTGGCTGTCCTTTTCTGCAGTTCTCAAAAGCTACTTACATGGGCGCACTGTGTCAGTTTAAGTATGAAAAGTGTGTAACTCCAAAACTTAGACAGATAGATAATTGAAACTGCTCTTGGACGTGAATTTGGGCCATTGAGTATTGAGCCAGTTTGACGGCTGTCCTTTTCTGCAGTGCTCAAAAGTCACTTTTACGGGCTAAAAATCACTTTTTGGCACTGTGTCAGTGTGTAACTCCAAAACTTAGACATATAGAGACTTGAAACTAATGTTGAAGGTGAATTTGGGCCATTCTAGGAAGGCTGGTGAGTATTGAGCCAGTTTGGTGGCTGTCCTTTTCTGCAGTTCTCAAAAGCTACTTTCATGGGCGCACTGTCAGTTTAAGTATGAAAAGTGTGTAACTCCAAAACTAGACAGATAGAGAATTGAAACTGCTCTTGGAGGTGAATTTGGGCCATTGAGTATTGAGCCAGTTTGACGGCTGTCCTTTTCTGCAGTGATCAAAAGTCACTTTTACGGGCTGAAAATCACTTTTTGGCACTGTGTCAGTGTGTAACTCCAAAACTTAGACAGATAGAGACTTGAAACTAATGTTGGAGGTGAATTTGGGCCATTCTAGGAAGGCTGGTGAGTATTGAGCCAGTTTGGTGGCTGTCCATTTCTGCAGTTCTCAAAAGTCACTTTCATGGGCGCACTGTGTCAGTTTAAGTATGAAAAGTGTGTAACTCCAAAACTAAGACAGATAGAGAATTGAAACTGCTCTTGGACGTGAATTTGGGCCATTGAGTATCGAGCCAGTTTGACGGCTGTCCTTTTCTGCAGTGCTCAAAAGTCACTTTTACGGGCTGAAAATCACTTTTTGGCACTGTGTCAGTGTGTAACTCAAAAACTTAGACAGATAGAGACTTGAAACTAATGTTGAAGGTGAATTTGGGCCATTCTAAGAAGGCTGGTGAGTATTGAGCCAGTTTGACGGCTGTCCTTTAATGCAGTGCTCAAAACTCACTTTCATGGGCGCACTGTGTCAGTTTAAGAATGAAAAGTGTGTAACTCCAAAACTAAGACAGATAAAGAAACTGCTCTTGGACGTGAATTTGGGCCATTGAGTATTGAGCCAGTTTGACGGCTGTCCTTTTCTGCAGTGCTCAAAAGTCACTTTTACGGGCTGAAAATCACTTTTTGGCACTGTTTCAGTGTGTAACTCCAAAACTTAGACATATAGAGACTTGAAACTAATGTTGAAGGTGAATTTGGGCCATTCTAGGAAGGCTGGTGAGTATTGAGCCAGTTTGGTGGCTGTCCTTTTCTGCAGTTCTCAAAAGCTACTTTCATGGGCGCACTGTCAGTTTAAGTATGAAAAGTGTGTAACTCCAAAACTAGACAGATAGAGAATTGAAACTGCTCTTGGAGGTGAATTTGGGCCAATCTAGGAAGGCTGGTGAGTATTGAGCCACTTTGGTGGCCGTCCTTTAATGCAGTGCTCAAAACTCACTTTCATGGGCGCATTATGTCAGTTTAAGTATGAAAAGTGTGTAACTCCAAAACTAAGACAGATAGAGAATTGAAACTGCTCTTGGACGTGAATTTGGGCCATTGAGTATTGAGCCAGTTTGACGGCTGTCCTTTTCTGCAGTGATCAAAAGTCACTTTTACGGGCTGAAAATCACTTTTTGGCACTGTGTCAGTGTGTAACTCCAAAACTTAGACAGATAGAGACTTGAAACTAATGTTGGAGGTGAATTTGGGCCATTCTAGGAAGGCTGGTGAGTATTGAGCCAGTTTGGTGGCTGTCCATTTCTGCAGTTCTCAAAAGTCACTTTCATGGGCGCACTGTGTCAGTTTAAGTATGAAAAGTGTGTAACTCCAAAACTAAGACAGATAGAGAATTGAAACTGCTCTTGGACGTGAATTTGGGCCATTGAGTATTGAGCCAGTTTGACGGCTGTCCTTTTCTGCAGTGCTCAAAAGTCACTTTTACGGGCTGAAAATCACTTTTTGGCACTGTGTCAGTGTGTAACTCCAAAACTAAGACAGATAGAGAATTGAAACTGCACTTGGATGTGAATTTGGGCCATTGAGTATTGAGCCAGTTTGACGGCTGTCCTTTTCTGCAGTGATCAAAAGTCACTTTTACGGGCTGAAAATCACTTTTTGGCACTGTGTCAGTGTGTAACTCAAAAACTTAGACAGATAGAGACTTGAAACTAATGTTG
Organism: Nannobrachium achirus; assembly: GCF_963921795.1. Taxonomy (NCBI): domain Eukaryota; kingdom Metazoa; phylum Chordata; class Actinopteri; order Myctophiformes; family Myctophidae; genus Nannobrachium; species Nannobrachium achirus. The sequence goes on from NW_027665144.1 coordinate 96,274, forward strand.
AAGGTGAATTTGGGCCATTCTAGGAAAGCTGGTGAGTATTGAGCCAGTTTGGTGGCTGTCCTTTAATGCAGTGCTCAAAAGTCACTTTCACGGGCTGAAAATCACTTTTTGGCACTGTGTCAGTGTTTAACTCCAAAACTAAGACAGATAGAGAAATGAAACTGCTCTTGGACGTGAATTTGGGCCATTGAGTATTGAGCCAGTTTGACGGCTGTCCTTTTCTGCAGTGCTCAAAAGTCACTTTCATGGGCTAAAAATCACTTTTTGGCACTGTGTCGGTGTGTAACTCCAAAACTAAGACAGATAGAGAATTGAAACTGCTCTTAAAGGTGAATTTGGGCCATTCTAGGAAGGCTGGTGAGTATTGAGCCTTTGGGCCATTCTAGGAAGGCTGGTGAGTATTGAGCCAGTTTGGTGGCTGTCCTTTTCTGAAGTTCTCAAAAGTCACTTTCATGGGCGCACTGTGTCAGTTTAAGTATGAAAGGTCTTGAAGAGCTATGAATATAGGACTTGGTTTCGAATGGCTCTGCCCCTTCCTGTGGGTTAGGCCGTCAATTTTGCAGGGGTCCACGGACCCCCCTGGAGGGGTCCAGCCGGTCAAAGTCCCGGATTCCCTGAAAACAATTTTGGCCCTCCTGCAGTTAACATAGCTGGGCAGAAAATTGGAACGGCACCATCTCTAGTTAGGGTTAGGGAATAGGGGTTTTTAGAGAATCACCCCTGGGGGCGATTTGGATTCGTAAGTGATGTACCATACATCAAATCAAAGGTCTTGAAGAGCTATGAATATAGGACTTGGTATCGAATGGCTCCGCCCCTTCCTGTGGGTTAGGCCGTCAATTTTGCAGGGGTCCACGGACCCCTAGGGAATAGGGGTTTTTAGAGAATCACCCCTGGGGGCGATTTGGATCCGTAAGTGATGTACCATACATCAAATGAAAGGTCTTGAAGAGCTATGAATATAGGACTTGGTATCGAATGGCTCCGCCCCTTCCTGTGGGTTAGGCCGTCAATTTTGCAAGGGTCCACGGACCCCCCTGGAGGGGTCCAGCTTGTCAAAGTCCCGGATTCCCTGCAAAAAATGTTGGCCCTCCTGCAGTTAACATAGCTGGGCAGAAAATCGGAACGGCACCATCCCTAGATAGGGTTTGGGAATAAGGGGTTTTTAGAGAATTGCCCCTGGGGGCGATTTGGATCCGTAAGTGATGTACCATACATCAAATGAAAGGTCTTGAAGAGCTATGAATATAGGACTTGGTTTCGAATGGCTCTGCCCCTTCCTGTGGGTTAGGCCGTCAATTTTGCAGGGGTCCACGGACCCCCCTGGAGGGGTCCAGCCAGTCAAAGTCCCGGATTCCCTGAAAAAAAAATTGGCCCTCCTGCAGTTAAAATAGCTGGGCAGAAAATTGGAACAGCACCATCTCTAGATAGGGTTAGGGTTAGGGAATAGGGGTTTTTAGAGAATCACCCCTGGGGGCGATTTGGATCCGTAAGTGATGTACCATACATCAAATGAAAGGTCTTGAAGAGCTATGAATATAGGACTTGGTATCGAATGGCTCCGCCCCTTCCTGTGGTTTAGGCCGTCAATTTTGCAGGGGTCCACGGACCCCCCTGGAGGGGTCCAGCTTGTCAAAGTCCCGGATTCCCTGAAAAAAAATTTGGCCCTCCTGCAGTTAACATAGCTGGGCAGAAAATCAGAACGGCACCATCTCTAGATAGGGTTAGGGTTAGGGTTAGGGGAATAGGGGGTTTTTAGTGAATCACCCCTGGGGGCGATTTGGATCCATAAGGTCGATAGTGATGTACCATACATCAAATGAAAGGTCTTGAAGAGCTATGAATATAGGACTTGGTTTCAAATGGCTCTGCCCCTTCCTGTGGGTTAGGCCGTCAATTTTGCAGGGGTCCACGGACCCCCCTGGAGGGGTCCAGCCGGTCAAAGTCCCGGATTCCCTGAAAAAAAATTTGGCCCTCCTGCAGTTAACATAGCTGGGCAGAAAATTGGAACAGCACCATCTCTAGATAGGGTTAGGGAATAAGGGGTTTTTAGAGAATTGCCCCTGGGGGCGATTTGGATCCGTAAGGTCGATAGTGATGTACCATACATCAAATGAAAGGTCTTGAAGAGCTATGAATATAGGACTTGGTTTCGAATGGCTCCGCTCCTTCCTGTGGGTTAGGCCGTCAATTTTGCAGGGGTCCACGGACCCCCCTGGAGGGGTCCAGCTTGTCAAAGTCCCGGATTCCCTGCAAAAATGTTGGCCCTCCTGCAGTTAACATAGCTGGGCAGAAAATTGGAACGGCACCATCCCTAGATAGGGTTTGGGAATAAGGGGTTTTTAGAGAATTGCCCCTGGGGGCGATTTGGATCCGTAAGGTCGATAGTGATGTACCATACATCAAATGAAAGGTCTTGAAGAGCTATGAATATAGGACTTGGTTTCGAATGGCTCCGCTCCTTCCTGTGGGTTAAGGCCGTCAATGTTGCAGGGGTCCACGGACCCCCCTGGAGGGGTCCAGCTTGTCAAAGTCCCGGATTCCCTGCAAAAAATGTTGGCCCTCCTGCAGTTAACATAGCTGGGCAGAAAATTGGAACGGCACCATCCCTAGATAGGGTTTGGGAATAAGGGGTTTTTAGAGAATTGCCCCTGGGGGCGATTTGGATCCGTAAGGTCGATAGTGATGTACCATACATCAAATGAAAGGTCTTGAAGAGCTATGAATATAGGACTTGGTTTCGAATGGCTCCGCTCCTTCCTGTGGGTTAGGCCGTCAATTTTGCAGGGGTCCACGGACCCCCCTGGAGGGGTCCAGCTTGTCAAAGTCCCGGATTCCCTGCAAAAATGTTGGCCCTCCTGCAGTTAACATAGCTGGGCAGAAAATTGGAACGGCACCATCCCTAGATAGGGTTTGGGAATAAGGGGTTTTTAGAGAATTGCCCCTGGGGGCGATTTGGATCCGTAAGGTCGATAGTGATGTACCATACATCAAATGAAAGGTCTTGAAGAGCTATGAATATAGGACTTGGTTTCGAATGGCTCTGCCCCTTCCTGTGGGTTAGGCCGTCAATTTTGCAGGGGTCCACGGACCCCCCTGGAGGGGTCCAGCCGGTCAAAGTCCCGGATTCCCTGAAAAAAAATAGCTGGGCAGAAAATTGGAACAGCACCATCTCTAGATAGGGTTAGGGTTAGGGAATAGGGGTTTTTAGAGAATCACCCCTGGGGGCTATTTGGATCCGTAAGTGATGTACCATACATCAAATGAAAGGTCTTGAAGAGCTATGAATATAGGACTTGGTTTCGAATGGCTCTGCCCCTTCCTGTGGGTTAGGCCGTCAATTTTGCAGGGGTCCACGGACCCCCCTGGAGGGGTCCAGCCGGTCAAAGTCCCGGATTCCCTGAAAAAAAATAGCTGGGCAGAAAATTGGAACAGCACCATCTCTAGATAGGGTTAGGGTTAGGGAATAGGGGTTTTTAGAGAATCACCCCTGGGGGCTATTTGGATCCGTAAGTGATGTACCATACATCAAATGAAAGGTCTTGAAGAGCTATGAATATAGGACTTGGTTTCGAATGGCTCCGCTCCTTCCTGTGGGTTAGGCCTTTTATTTTGCAGGGGTCCACGGACCCCCCTGGAGGGGTCCAGCTTGTCAAAGTCCTGGATTCCCTGCAAAAAATGTTGGCCCTCCGCAGTTAACATAGCTGGGCAGAAAATCGGAACGGCACCATCTCTAGATAGGGTTAGGGTTAGGGTTAGGGTTAGGGGAATAGGGGGTTTTTAGTGAATTGCCCCTGGGGGCGATTTGGATCCGTAAGGTCGATAGTGATGTACCATACATCAAATGAAAGGTCTTGAAGAGCTATGAATATAGGACTTGGTTTCGAATGGCTCTGCCCCTTCCTGTGGGTTAGGCCGTCAATTTTGCAGGGGTCCACGGACCCCCCTGGAGGGGTCCAGCCGGTCAAAGTCCCGGATTCCCTGAAAAAAAATAGCTGGTCAGAAAATTGGAACAGCACCATCTCTAGATAGGGTTAGGGTTAGGGAATAGGGGTTTTTAGAGAATCACCCCTGGGGGCTATTTGGATCCGTAAGTGATGTACCATACATCAAATGAAAGGTCTTGAAGAGCTATGAATATAGGAATTGGTATCGAATGGCTCCGCCCCTTCCTGTGGGTTAGGCCGTCAATTTTGCAAGGGTCCACGGACCCCCCTGGAGGGGTCCAGCTTGTCAAAGTCCCGGATTCCCTGCAAAAAATGTTGGCCCTCCTGCAGTTAACATAGCTGGGCAGAAAATCGGAACGGCACCATCCCTAGATAGGGTTTGGGAATAAGGGATTTTTAGAGAATTAAATTAGAACTTTTACGGGCTGAAAATCACTTTTTGGCACTGTGTCAGTGTGTAACTCCAAAACTAAGACAGATAGAGAATTGAAACTGCACTTGGATGTGAATTTGGGCCATTGAGTATTGAGCCAGTTTGACGGCTGTCCTTTTCTGCAGTGATCAAAAGTCACTTTTACGGGCTGAAAATCACTTTTTGGCAATGTGTCAGTGTGTAACTCAAAAACTTAGACAGATAGAGACTTGAAACTGATGTTGAAGGTGAATTTGGGCCATTCTAGGAAGGCTGGTGAGTATTGAGCCAGTTTGGTGGCTGTCCTTTTCTGCAGTTCTCAAAAGTCACTTTCACGGGCGCACTGTGTCAGTTTAAGTATGAAAAGTGTGTAACTCCAAAACTAAGACAGATAGAGAATTGAAACTGCTCTTGGATGTGAATTTGGGCCATTGAGTATTGAAGCCAGTTTGACGGCTGTCCTTTTCTGCAGTGATCAAAAGTCACTTTTACGGGCTGAAAATCACTTTTTGGCACTGTGTCAGTGTGTAACTCAAAAACTTAGACAGATAGAGACTTGAAACTAATGTTGAAGGTGAATTTGGGCCATTCTAGGAAAGCTGGTGAGTATTGAGCCAGTTTGGTGGCTGTCCTTTAATGCAGTGCTCAAAAGTCACTTTCACGGGCTGAAAATCACTTTTTGGCACTGTGTCAGTGTTTAACTCCAAAACTAAGACAGATAGAGAAATGAAACTGCTCTTGGACGTGAATTTGGGCCATTGAGTATTGAGCCAGTTTGACGGCTGTCCTTTTCTGCAGTGCTCAAAAGTCACTTTCATGGGCTAAAAATCACTTTTTGGCACTGTGTCGGTGTGTAACTCCAAAACTAAGACAGATAGAGAATTGAAACTGCTCTTAAAGGTGAATTTGGGCCATTCTAGGAAGGCTGGTGAGTATTGAGCCTTTGGGCCATTCTAGGAAGGCTGGTGAGTATTGAGCCAGTTTGGTGGCTGTCCTTTTCTGAAGTTCTCAAAAGTCACTTTCATGGGCGCACTGTGTCAGTTTAAGTATGAAAGGTCTTGAAGAGCTATGAATATAGGACTTGGTTTCGAATGGCTCTGCCCCTTCCTGTGGGTTAGGCCGTCAATTTTGCAGGGGTCCACGGACCCCCCTGGAGGGGTCCAGCCGGTCAAAGTCCCGGATTCCCTGAAAACAATTTTGGCCCTCCTGCAGTTAACATAGCTGGGCAGAAAATTGGAACGGCACCATCTCTAGTTAGGGTTAGGGAATAGGGGTTTTTAGAGAATCACCCCTGGGGGCGATTTGGATTCGTAAGTGATGTACCATACATCAAATCAAAGGTCTTGAAGAGCTATGAATATAGGACTTGGTATCGAATGGCTCCGCCCCTTCCTGTGGGTTAGGCCGTCAATTTTGCAGGCGTCCACGGACCCCTAGGGAATAGGGGTTTTTAGAGAATCACCCCTGGGGGCGATTTGGATCCGTAAGTGATGTACCATACATCAAATGAAAGGTCTTGAAGAGCTATGAATATAGGAATTGGTATCGAATGGCTCCGCCCCTTCCTGTGGGTTAGGCCGTCAATTTTGCAAGGGTCCACGGACCCCCCTGGAGGGGTCCAGCTTGTCAAAGTCCCGGATTCCCTGCAAAAAATGTTGGCCCTCCTGCAGTTAACATAGCTGGGCAGAAAATCGGAACGGCACCATCCCTAGATAGGGTTTGGGAATAAGGGGTTTTTAGAGAATTAAATTAGAACTTTTACGGGCTGAAAATCACTTTTTGGCACTGTGTCAGTGTGTAACTCAAAAACTTAGACAGATAGAGACTTGAAACTAATGTTGAAGGTGAATTTGGGCCATTCTAGGAAGGCTGGTGAGTATTGAGCCAGTTTGGTGGCTGTCCTTTTCTGCAGTTCTCAAAAGTCACTTTCACGGGCGCACTGTGTCAGTTTAAGAATGAAAAGTGTGTAACTCCAAAACTAAGACAGATAGAGAATTGAAACTGCTCTTGGATGTGAATTTGGGCCATTGAGTATTGAGCCAGTTTGACGGCTGTCCTTTTCTGCAGTGATCAAAAGTCACTTTTACGGGCTGAAAATCACTTTTTGGCACTGTGTCAGTGTTTAACTCCAAAACTAAGACAGATAGAGAATTGAAACTGCTCTTGGAGGTGAATTTGGGCCATTCTAGGAAGGCTGTTGAGTATTGAGCCAGTTTGGTGGCTGTCCTTTTCTGAAGTTCTCAAAAGTCACTTTCATGGGCGCACTGTGTCAGTTTAAGTATGAAAAGTGTGTAACTCCAAAACTAAGACAGATAGAGAATTGAAACTGCTCTTGGATGTGAATTTGGGCCATTGAGTATTGAGCCAGTTTGACGGCTGTCCTTTTCTGCAGTGATCAAAAGTCACTTTTACGGGCTGAAAATCACTTTTTGGCAATGTGTCAGTGTGTAACTCAAAAACTTAGACAGATAGAGACTTGAAACTGATGTTGAAGGTGAATTTGGGCCATTCTAGGAAGGCTGGTGAGTATTGAGCCAGTTTGGTGGCTGTCCTTTTCTGCAGTTCTCAAAAGTCACTTTCACGGGCGCACTGTGTCAGTTTAAGTATGAAAAGTGTGTAACTCCAAAACTAAGACAGATAGAGAATTGAAACTGCTCTTGGATGTGAATTTGGGCCATTGAGTATTGAAGCCAGTTTGACGGCTGTCCTTTTCTGCAGTGATCAAAAGTCACTTTTACGGGCTGAAAATCACTTTTTGGCACTGTGTCAGTGTGTAACTCAAAAACTTAGACAGATAGAGACTTGAAACTAATGTTGAAGGTGAATTTGGGCCATTCTAGGAAAGCTGGTGAGTATTGAGCCAGTTTGGTGGCTGTCCTTTAATGCAGTGCTCAAAAGTCACTTTCACGGGCTGAAAATCACTTTTTGGCACTGTGTCAGTGTTTAACTCCAAAACTAAGACAGATAGAGAAATGAAACTGCTCTTGGACGTGAATTTGGGCCATTGAGTATTGAGCCAGTTTGACGGCTGTCCTTTTCTGCAGTGCTCAAAAGTCACTTTCATGGGCTAAAAATCACTTTTTGGCACTGTGTCGGTGTGTAACTCCAAAACTAGACAGATAGAGAATTGAAACTGCTCTTGGAGGTGAATTTGGGCCATTCTAGGAAGGCTGTTGAGTATTGAGCCAGTTTGGTGGCTGTCCTTTTCTGAAGTTCTCAAAAGTCACTTTCATGGGCGCACTGTGTCAGTTTAAGTATGAAAAGTGTGTAACTCCAAAACTAAGACAGATAGAGAATTGAAACTGCTCTTGGATGTGAATTTGGGCCATTGAGTATTGAGCCAGTTTGACGGCTGTCCTTTTCTGCAGTGATCAAAAGTCACTTTTACGGGCTGAAAATCACTTTTTGGCAATGTGTCAGTGTGTAACTCAAAAACTTAGACAGATAGAGACTTGAAACTGATGTTGAAGGTGAATTTGGGCCATTCTAGGAAGGCTGGTGAGTATTGAGCCAGTTTGGTGGCTGTCCTTTTCTGCAGTTCTCAAAAGTCACTTTCACGGGCGCACTGTGTCAGTTTAAGTATGAAAAGTGTGTAACTCCAAAACTAAGACAGATAGAGAATTGAAACTGCTCTTGGATGTGAATTTGGGCCATTGAGTATTGAGCCAGTTTGACGGCTGTCCTTTTCTGCAGTGATCAAAAGTCACTTTTACGGGCTGAAAATCACTTTGTGGCAATGTGTCAGTGTGTAACTCAAAAACTTAGACAGATAGAGACTTGAAACTGATGTTGAAGGTGAATTTGGGCCATTCTAGGAAGGCTGGTGAGTATTGAGCCAGTTTGGTGGCTGTCCTTTAATGCAGTGCTCAAAAGTCACTTTCACGGGCTGAAAATCACTTTTTGGCACTGTGTCAGTGTTTAACTCCAAAACTAAGACAGATAGAGAAATGAAACTGCTCTTGGACGTGAATTTGGGCCATTGAGTATTGAGCCAGTTTGACGGCTGTCCTTTTCTGCAGTGCTCAAAAGTCACTTTCATGGGCTAAAAATCACTTTTTGGCACTGTGTCGGTGTGTAACTCCAAAACTAAGACAGATAGAGAATTGAAACTGCTCTTAAAGGTGAATTTGGGCCATTCTAGGAAGGCTGGTGAGTATTGAGCCTTTGGGCCATTCTAGGAAGGCTGGTGAGTATTGAGCCAGTTTGGTGGCTGTCCTTTTCTGAAGTTCTCAAAAGTCACTTTCATGGGCGCACTGTGTCAGTTTAAGTATGAAAGGTCTTGAAGAGCTATGAATATAGGACTTGGTTTCGAATGGCTCTGCCCCTTCCTGTGGGTTAGGCCGTCAATTTTGCAGGGGTCCACGGACCCCCCTGGAGGGGTCCAGCCGGTCAAAGTCCCGGATTCCCTGAAAACAATTTTGGCCCTCCTGCAGTTAACATAGCTGGGCAGAAAATTGGAACGGCACCATCTCTAGTTAGGGTTAGGGAATAGGGGTTTTTAGAGAATCACCCCTGGGGGCGATTTGGATTCGTAAGTGATGTACCATACATCAAATCAAAGGTCTTGAAGAGCTATGAATATAGGACTTGGTATCGAATGGCTCCGCCCCTTCCTGTGGGTTAGGCCGTCAATTTTGCAGGCGTCCACGGACCCCTAGGGAATAGGGGTTTTTAGAGAATCACCCCTGGGGGCGATTTGGATCCGTAAGTGATGTACCATACATCAAATGAAAGGTCTTGAAGAGCTATGAATATAGGAATTGGTATCGAATGGCTCCGCCCCTTCCTGTGGGTTAGGCCGTCAATTTTGCAAGGGTCCACGGACCCCCCTGGAGGGGTCCAGCTTGTCAAAGTCCCGGATTCCCTGCAAAAAATGTTGGCCCTCCTGCAGTTAACATAGCTGGGCAGAAAATCGGAACGGCACCATCCCTAGATAGGGTTTGGGAATAAGGGGTTTTTAGAGAATTAAATTAGAACTTTTACGGGCTGAAAATCACTTTTTGGCACTGTGTCAGTGTGTAACTCCAAAACTAAGACAGATAGAGAATTGAAACTGCACTTGGATGTGAATTTGGGCCATTGAGTATTGAGCCAGTTTGACGGCTGTCCTTTTCTGCAGTGATCAAAAGTCACTTTTACGGGCTGAAAATCACTTTTTGGCACTGTGTCAGTGTGTAACTCAAAAACTTAGACAGATAGAGACTTGAAACTAATGTTGAAGGTGAATTTGGGCCATTCTAGGAAGGCTGGTGAGTATTGAGCCAGTTTGGTGGCTGTCCTTTTCTGCAGTTCTCAAAAGTCACTTTCACGGGCGCACTGTGTCAGTTTAAGAATGAAAAGTGTGTAACTCCAAAACTAAGACAGATAGAGAATTGAAACTGCTCTTGGATGTGAATTTGGGCCATTGAGTATTGAGCCAGTTTGACGGCTGTCCTTTTCTGCAGTGATCAAAAGTCACTTTTACGGGCTGAAAATCACTTTTTGGCACTGTGTCAGTGTGTAACTCAAAAACTTAGACACATAGAGACTTGAAACTAATGTTGAAGGTGAATTTGGGCCATTTTAGGAAAGCTGGTGAGTATTGAGCCAGTTTGGTGGCTGTCCTTTAATGCAGTGCTCAAAAGTCACTTTCACGGGCTGAAAATCACTTTTTGGCACTGTGTCAGTGTTTAACTCCAAAACTAAGACAGATAGAGAAATGAAACTGCTCTTGGACGTGAATTTGGGCCATTGAGTATTGAGCCAGTTTGACGGCTGTCCTTTTCTGCAGTGCTCAAAAGTCACTTTCATGGGCTAAAAATCACTTTTTGGCACTGTGTCGGTGTGTAACTCCAAAACTAGACAGATAGAGAATTGAAACTGCTCTTGGAGGTGAATTTGGGCCATTCTAGGAAGGCTGTTGAGTATTGAGCCAGTTTGGTGGCTGTCCTTTTCTGAAGTTCTCAAAAGTCACTTTCATGGGCGCACTGTGTCAGTTTAAGTATGAAAAGTGTGTAACTCCAAAACTAAGACAGATAGAGAATTGAAACTGCTCTTGGATGTGAATTTGGGCCATTGAGTATTGAGCCAGTTTGACGGCTGTCCTTTTCTGCAGTGATCAAAAGTCACTTTTACGGGCTGAAAATCACTTTTTGGCACTGTGTCAGTGTGTAACTCAAAAACTTAGACAGATAGAGACTTGAAACTGATGTTGAAGGTGAATTTGGGCCATTCTAGGAAGGCTGGTGAGTATTGAGCCAGTTTGGTGGCTGTCCTTTTCTGCAGTTCTCAAAAGTCACTTTCACGGGCGCACTGTGTCAGTTTAAGTATGAAAAGTGTGTAACTCCAAAACTAAGACAGATAGAGAATTGAAACTGCTCTTGGATGTGAATTTGGGCCATTGAGTATTGAAGCCAGTTTGACGGCTGTCCTTTTCTGCAGTGATCAAAAGTCACTTTTACGGGCTGAAAATCACTTTTTGGCACTGTATCAGTGTGTAACTCAAAAACTTAGACAGATAGAGACTTGAAACTAATGTTGAAGGTGAATTTGGGCCATTCTAGGAAAGCTGGTGAGTATTGAGCCAGTTTGGTGGCTGTCCTTTAATGCAGTGCTCAAAAGTCACTTTCACGGGCTGAAAATCACTTTTTGGCACTGTGTCAGTGTTTAACTCCAAAACTAAGACAGATAGAGAAATGAAACTGCTCTTGGACGTGAATTTGGGCCATTGAGTATTGAGCCAGTTTGACGGCTGTCCTTTTCTGCAGTGCTCAAAAGTCACTTTCATGGGCTAAAAATCACTTTTTGGCACTGTGTCGGTGTGTAACTCCAAAACTAAGACAGATAGAGAATTGAAACTGCTCTTAAAGGTGAATTTGGGCCATTCTAGGAAGGCTGGTGAGTATTGAGCCTTTGGGCCATTCTAGGAAGGCTGGTGAGTATTGAGCCAGTTTGGTGGCTGTCCTTTTCTGAAGTTCTCAAAAGTCACTTTCATGGGCGCACTGTGTCAGTTTAAGTATGAAAGGTCTTGAAGAGCTATGAATATAGGACTTGGTTTCGAATGGCTCTGCCCCTTCCTGTGGGTTAGGCCGTCAATTTTGCAGGGGTCCACGGACCCCCCTGGAGGGGTCCAGCCGGTCAAAGTCCCGGATTCCCTGAAAACAATTTTGGCCCTCCTGCAGTTAACATAGCTGGGCAGAAAATTGGAACGGCACCATCTCTAGTTAGGGTTAGGGAATAGGGGTTTTTAGAGAATCACCCCTGGGGGCGATTTGGATTCGTAAGTGATGTACCATACATCAAATCAAAGGTCTTGAAGAGCTATGAATATAGGACTTGGTATCGAATGGCTCCGCCCCTTCCTGTGGGTTAGGCCGTCAATTTTGCAGGGGTCCACGGACCCCTAGGGAATAGGGGTTTTTAGAGAATCACCCCTGGGGGCGATTTGGATCCGTAAGTGATGTACCATACATCAAATGAAAGGTCTTGAAGAGCTATGAATATAGGACTTGGTATCGAATGGCTCCGCCCCTTCCTGTGGGTTAGGCCGTCAATTTTGCAAGGGTCCACGGACCCCCCTGGAGGGGTCCAGCTTGTCAAAGTCCCGGATTCCCTGCAAAAAATGTTGGCCCTCCTGCAGTTAACATAGCTGGGCAGAAAATCGGAACGGCACCATCCCTAGATAGGGTTTGGGAATAAGGGGTTTTTAGAGAATTGCCCCTGGGGGCGATTTGGATCCGTAAGTGATGTACCATACATCAAATGAAAGGTCTTGAAGAGCTATGAATATAGGACTTGGTTTCGAATGGCTCTGCCCCTTCCTGTGGGTTAGGCCGTCAATTTTGCAGGGGTCCACGGACCCCCCTGGAGGGGTCCAGCCAGTCAAAGTCCCGGATTCCCTGAAAAAAAAATTGGCCCTCCTGCAGTTAAAATAGCTGGGCAGAAAATTGGAACAGCACCATCTCTAGATAGGGTTAGGGTTAGGGAATAGGGGTTTTTAGAGAATCACCCCTGGGGGCGATTTGGATCCGTAAGTGATGTACCATACATCAAATGAAAGGTCTTGAAGAGCTATGAATATAGGACTTGGTATCGAATGGCTCCGCCCCTTCCTGTGGTTTAGGCCGTCAATTTTGCAGGGGTCCACGGACCCCCCTGGAGGGGTCCAGCTTGTCAAAGTCCCGGATTCCCTGAAAAAAAAATTGGCCCTCCTGCAGTTAACATAGCTGGGCAGAAAATCAGAACGGCACCATCTCTAGATAGGGTTAGGGTTAGGGTTAGGGGAATAGGGGGTTTTTAGTGAATCACCCCTGGGGGCGATTTGGATCCATAAGGTCGATAGTGATGTACCATACATCAAATGAAAGGTCTTGAAGAGCTATGAATATAGGACTTGGTTTCAAATGGCTCTGCCCCTTCCTGTGGGTTAGGCCGTCAATTTTGCAGGGGTCCACGGACCCCCCTGGAGGGGTCCAGCCGGTCAAAGTCCCGGATTCCCTGAAAAAAAATTTGGCCCTCCTGCAGTTAACATAGCTGGGCAGAAAATTGGAACAGCACCATCTCTAGATAGGGTTAGGGAATAAGGGGTTTTTAGAGAATTGCCCCTGGGGGCGATTTGGATCCGTAAGGTCGATAGTGATGTACCATACATCAAATGAAAGGTCTTGAAGAGCTATGAATATAGGACTTGGTTTCGAATGGCTCCGCTCCTTCCTGTGGGTTAGGCCGTCAATTTTGCAGGGGTCCACGGACCCCCCTGGAGGGGTCCAGCTTGTCAAAGTCCCGGATTCCCTGCAAAAATGTTGGCCCTCCTGCAGTTAACATAGCTGGGCAGAAAATTGGAACGGCACCATCCCTAGATAGGGTTTGGGAATAAGGGGTTTTTAGAGAATTGCCCCTGGGGGCGATTTGGATCCGTAAGGTCGATAGTGATGTACCATACATCAAATGAAAGGTCTTGAAGAGCTATGAATATAGGACTTGGTTTCGAATGGCTCCGCTCCTTCCTGTGGGTTAAGGCCGTCAATGTTGCAGGGGTCCACGGACCCCCCTGGAGGGGTCCAGCTTGTCAAAGTCCCGGATTCCCTGCAAAAAATGTTGGCCCTCCTGCAGTTAACATAGCTGGGCAGAAAATTGGAACGGCACCATCCCTAGATAGGGTTTGGGAATAAGGGGTTTTTAGAGAATTGCCCCTGGGGGCGATTTGGATCCGTAAGGTCGATAGTGATGTACCATACATCAAATGAAAGGTCTTGAAGAGCTATGAATATAGGACTTGGTTTCGAATGGCTCCGCTCCTTCCTGTGGGTTAGGCCGTCAATTTTGCAGGGGTCCACGGACCCCCCTGGAGGGGTCCAGCTTGTCAAAGTCCCGGATTCCCTGCAAAAATGTTGGCCCTCCTGCAGTTAACATAGCTGGGCAGAAAATTGGAACGGCACCATCCCTAGATAGGGTTTGGGAATAAGGGGTTTTTAGAGAATTGCCCCTGGGGGCGATTTGGATCCGTAAGGTCGATAGTGATGTACCATACATCAAATGAAAGGTCTTGAAGAGCTATGAATATAGGACTTGGTTTCGAATGGCTCTGCCCCTTCCTGTGGGTTAGGCCGTCAATTTTGCAGGGGTCCACGGACCCCCCTGGAGGGGTCCAGCCGGTCAAAGTCCCGGATTCCCTGAAAAAAAATAGCTGGGCAGAAAATTGGAACAGCACCATCTCTAGATAGGGTTAGGGTTAGGGAATAGGGGTTTTTAGAGAATCACCCCTGGGGGCTATTTGGATCCGTAAGTGATGTACCATACATCAAAAGAAAGGTCTTGAAGAGCTATGAATATAGGACTTGGTTTCGAATGGCTCTGCCCCTTCCTGTGGGTTAGGCCGTCAATTTTGCAGGGGTCCACGGACCCCCCTGGAGGGGTCCAGCCGGTCAAAGTCCCGGATTCCCTGAAAAAAAATAGCTGGGCAGAAAATTGGAACAGCACCATCTCTAGATAGGGTTAGGGTTAGGGAATAGGGGTTTTTAGAGAATCACCCCTGGGGGCTATTTGGATCCGTAAGTGATGTACCATACATCAAATGAAAGGTCTTGAAGAGCTATGAATATAGGACTTGGTTTCGAATGGCTCCGCTCCTTCCTGTGGGTTAGGCCTTTTATTTTGCAGGGGTCCACGGACCCCCCTGGAGGGGTCCAGCTTGTCAAAGTCCTGGATTCCCTGCAAAAAATGTTGGCCCTCCTGCAGTTAACATAGCTGGGCAGAAAATCGGAACGGCACCATCTCTAGATAGGGTTAGGGTTAGGGTTAGGGTTAGGGGAATAGGGGGTTTTTAGTGAATTGCCCCCGGGGCGATTTGGATCCATAAGGTCGATAGTGATGTACCACACATCAAATGAAAGGTCTTGAAGAGCTATGAATATAGGACTTGGTTTCGAATGGCTCCGCTCCTTCCTGTGGGTTAAGGCCGTCAATGTTGCAGGGGTCCACGGACCCCCCTGGAGGGGTCCAGCTTGTCAAAGTCCCGGATTCCCTGCAAAAAGTTTTGGCCCTCCTGCAGTTAACATAGCTGGGCAGAAAATCGGAACGGCACCATCTCTAGATAGGGTTAGGGAATAAGGGGTTTTTAGTGAATTGCCCCTGGGGGCGATTTGGATCCGTAAGGTCGATAGTGATGTACCATACATCAAATGAAAGGTCTTGAAGAGCTATGAATATAGGACTTGGTTTCGAATGGCTCTGCCCCTTCCTGTGGGTTAGGCCGTCAATTTTGCAGGGGTCCACGGACCCCCCTGGAGGGGTCCAGCCGGTCAAAGTCCCGGATTCCCTGAAAAAAAATAGCTGGTCAGAAAATTGGAACAGCACCATCTCTAGATAGGGTTAGGGTTAGGGAATAGGGGTTTTTAGAGAATCACCCCTGGGGGCTATTTGGATCCGTAAGTGATGTACCATACATCAAATGAAAGGTCTTGAAGAGCTATGAATATAGGAATTGGTATCGAATGGCTCCGCCCCTTCCTTTGGGTTAGGCCGTCAATTTTGCAAGGGTCCACGGACCCCCCTGGAGGGGTCCAGCTTGTCAAAGTCCCGGATTCCCTGCAAAAAATGTTGGCCCTCCTGCAGTTAACATAGCTGGGCAGAAAATCGGAACGGCACCATCCCTAGATAGGGTTTGGGAATAAGGGGTTTTTAGAGAATTAAATTAGAACTTTTACGGGCTGAAAATCACTTTTTGGCACTGTGTCAGTGTGTAACTCCAAAACTAAGACAGATAGAGAATTGAAACTGCACTTGGATGTGAATTTGGGCCATTGAGTATTGAGCCAGTTTGACGGCTGTCCTTTTCTGCAGTGATCAAAAGTCACTTTTACGGGCTGAAAATCACTTTTTGGCACTGTGTCAGTGTGTAACTCAAAAACTTAGACAGATAGAGACTTGAAACTAATGTTGAAGGTGAATTTGGGCCATTCTAGGAAGGCTGGTGAGTATTGAGCCAGTTTGGTGGCTGTCCTTTTCTGCAGTTCTCAAAAGTCACTTTCACGGGCGCACTGTGTCAGTTTAAGAATGAAAAGTGTGTAACTCCAAAACTAAGACAGATAGAGAATTGAAACTGCTCTTGGATGTGAATTTGGGCCATTGAGTATTGAGCCAGTTTGACGGCTGTCCTTTTCTGCAGTGATCAAAAGTCACTTTTACGGGCTGAAAATCACTTTTTGGCACTGTGTCAGTGTGTAACTCAAAAACTTAGACAGATAGAGACTTGAAACTAATGTTGAAGGTGAATTTGGGCCATTCTAGGAAAGCTGGTGAGTATTGAGCCAGTTTGGTGGCTGTCCTTTAATGCAGTGCTCAAAAGTCACTTTCACGGGCTGAAAATCACTTTTTGGCACTGTGTCAGTGTTTAACTCCAAAACTAAGACAGATAGAGAAATGAAACTGCTCTTGGACGTGAATTTGGGCCATTGAGTATTGAGCCAGTTTGACGGCTGTCCTTTTCTGCAGTGCTCAAAAGTCACTTTCATGGGCTAAAAATCACTTTTTGGCACTGTGTCGGTGTGTAACTCCAAAACTAGACAGATAGAGAATTGAAACTGCTCTTGGAGGTGAATTTGGGCCATTCTAGGAAGGCTGTTGAGTATTGAGCCAGTTTGGTGGCTGTCCTTTTCTGAAGTTCTCAAAAGTCACTTTCATGGGCGCACTGTGTCAGTTTAAGTATGAAAAGTGTGTAACTCCAAAACTAAGACAGATAGAGAATTGAAACTGCTCTTGGATGTGAATTTGGGCCATTGAGTATTGAGCCAGTTTGACGGCTGTCCTTTTCTGCAGTGATCAAAAGTCACTTTTACGGGCTGAAAATCACTTTTTGGCACTGTGTCAGTGTGTAACTCAAAAACTTAGACAGATAGAGACTTGAAACTGATGTTGAAGGTGAATTTGGGCCATTCTAGGAAGGCTGGTGAGTATTGAGCCAGTTTGGTGGCTGTCCTTTTCTGCAGTTCTCAAAAGTCACTTTCACGGGCGCACTGTGTCAGTTTAAGTATGAAAAGTGTGTAACTCCAAAACTAAGACAGATAGAGAATTGAAACTGCTCTTGGATGTGAATTTGGGCCATTGAGTATTGAAGCCAGTTTGACGGCTGTCCTTTTCTGCAGTGATCAAAAGTCACTTTTACGGGCTGAAAATCACTTTTTGGCACTTTATCAGTGTGTAACTCAAAAACTTAGACAGATAGAGACTTGAAACTAATGTTGAAGGTGAATTTGGGCCATTCTAGGAAAGCTGGTGAGTATTGAGCCAGTTTGGTGGCTGTCCTTTAATGCAGTGCTCAAAAGTCACTTTCACGGGCTGAAAATCACTTTTTGGCACTGTGTCAGTGTTTAACTCCAAAACTAAGACAGATAGAGAAATGAAACTGCTCTTGGACGTGAATTTGGGCCATTGAGTATTGAGCCAGTTTGACGGCTGTCCTTTTCTGCAGTGCTCAAAAGTCACTTTCATGGGCTAAAAATCACTTTTTGGCACTGTGTCGGTGTGTAACTCCAAAACTAAGACAGATAGAGAATTGAAACTGCTCTTAAAGGTGAATTTGGGCCATTCTAGGAAGGCTGGTGAGTATTGAGCCTTTGGGCCATTCTAGGAAGGCTGGTGAGTATTGAGCCAGTTTGGTGGCTGTCCTTTTCTGAAGTTCTCAAAAGTCACTTTCATGGGCGCACTGTGTCAGTTTAAGTATGAAAGGTCTTGAAGAGCTATGAATATAGGACTTGGTTTCGAATGGCTCTGCCCCTTCCTGTGGGTTAGGCCGTCAATTTTGCAGGGGTCCACGGACCCCCCTGGAGGGGTCCAGCCGGTCAAAGTCCCGGATTCCCTGAAAACAATTTTGGCCCTCCTGCAGTTAACATAGCTGGGCAGAAAATTGGAACGGCACCATCTCTAGTTAGGGTTAGGGAATAGGGGTTTTTAGAGAATCACCCCTGGGGGCGATTTGGATTCGTAAGTGATGTACCATACATCAAATCAAAGGTCTTGAAGAGCTATGAATATAGGACTTGGTATCGAATGGCTCCGCCCCTTCCTGTGGGTTAGGCCGTCAATTTTGCAGGCGTCCACGGACCCCTAGGGAATAGGGGTTTTTAGAGAATCACCCCTGGGGGCGATTTGGATCCGTAAGTGATGTACCATACATCAAATGAAAGGTCTTGAAGAGCTATGAATATAGGAATTGGTATCGAATGGCTCCGCCCCTTCCTGTGGGTTAGGCCGTCAATTTTGCAAGGGTCCACGGACCCCCCTGGAGGGGTCCAGCTTGTCAAAGTCCCGGATTCCCTGCAAAAAATGTTGGCCCTCCTGCAGTTAACATAGCTGGGCAGAAAATCGGAACGGCACCATCCCTAGATAGGGTTTGGGAATAAGGGGTTTTTAGAGAATTAAATTAGAACTTTTACGGGCTGAAAATCACTTTTTGGCACTGTGTCAGTGTGTAACTCCAAAACTAAGACAGATAGAGAATTGAAACTGCACTTGGATGTGAATTTGGGCCATTGAGTATTGAGCCAGTTTGACGGCTGTCCTTTTCTGCAGTGATCAAAAGTCACTTTTACGGGCTGAAAATCACTTTTTGGCACTGTGTCAGTGTGTAACTCAAAAACTTAGACAGATAGAGACTTGAAACTAATGTTGAAGGTGAATTTGGGCCATTCTAGGAAGGCTGGTGAGTATTGAGCCAGTTTGGTGGCTGTCCTTTTCTGCAGTTCTCAAAAGTCACTTTCACGGGCGCACTGTGTCAGTTTAAGAATGAAAAGTGTGTAACTCCAAAACTAAGACAGATAGAGAATTGAAACTGCTCTTGGATGTGAATTTGGGCCATTGAGTATTGAGCCAGTTTGACGGCTGTCCTTTTCTGCAGTGATCAAAAGTCACTTTTACGGGCTGAAAATCACTTTTTGGCACTGTGTCAGTGTGTAACTCAAAAACTTAGACACATAGAGACTTGAAACTAATGTTGAAGGTGAATTTGGGCCATTTTAGGAAAGCTGGTGAGTATTGAGCCAGTTTGGTGGCTGTCCTTTAATGCAGTGCTCAAAAGTCACTTTCACGGGCTGAAAATCACTTTTTGGCACTGTGTCAGTGTTTAACTCCAAAACTAAGACAGATAGAGAAATGAAACTGCTCTTGGACGTGAATTTGGGCCATTGAGTATTGAGCCAGTTTGACGGCTGTCCTTTTCTGCAGTGCTCAAAAGTCACTTTCATGGGCTAAAAATCACTTTTTGGCACTGTGTCGGTGTGTAACTCCAAAACTAGACAGATAGAGAATTGAAACTGCTCTTGGAGGTGAATTTGGGCCATTCTAGGAAGGCTGTTGAGTATTGAGCCAGTTTGGTGGCTGTCCTTTTCTGAAGTTCTCAAAAGTCACTTTCATGGGCGCACTGTGTCAGTTTAAGTATGAAAAGTGTGTAACTCCAAAACTAAGACAGATAGAGAATTGAAACTGCTCTTGGATGTGAATTTGGGCCATTGAGTATTGAGCCAGTTTGACGGCTGTCCTTTTCTGCAGTGATCAAAAGTCACTTTTACGGGCTGAAAATCACTTTTTGGCACTGTGTCAGTGTGTAACTCAAAAACTTAGACAGATAGAGACTTGAAACTGATGTTGAAGGTGAATTTGGGCCATTCTAGGAAGGCTGGTGAGTATTGAGCCAGTTTGGTGGCTGTCCTTTTCTGCAGTTCTCAAAAGTCACTTTCACGGGCGCACTGTGTCAGTTTAAGTATGAAAAGTGTGTAACTCCAAAACTAAGACAGATAGAGAATTGAAACTGCTCTTGGATGTGAATTTGGGCCATTGAGTATTGAAGCCAGTTTGACGGCTGTCCTTTTCTGCAGTGATCAAAAGTCACTTTTACGGGCTGAAAATCACTTTTTGGCACTGTATCAGTGTGTAACTCAAAAACTTAGACAGATAGAGACTTGAAACTAATGTTGAAGGTGAATTTGGGCCATTCTAGGAAAGCTGGTGAGTATTGAGCCAGTTTGGTGGCTGTCCTTTAATGCAGTGCTCAAAAGTCACTTTCACGGGCTGAAAATCACTTTTTGGCACTGTGTCAGTGTTTAACTCCAAAACTAAGACAGATAGAGAAATGAAACTGCTCTTGGACGTGAATTTGGGCCATTGAGTATTGAGCCAGTTTGACGGCTGTCCTTTTCTGCAGTGCTCAAAAGTCACTTTCATGGGCTAAAAATCACTTTTTGGCACTGTGTCGGTGTGTAACTCCAAAACTAAGACAGATAGAGAATTGAAACTGCTCTTAAAGGTGAATTTGGGCCATTCTAGGAAGGCTGGTGAGTATTGAGCCTTTGGGCCATTCTAGGAAGGCTGGTGAGTATTGAGCCAGTTTGGTGGCTGTCCTTTTCTGAAGTTCTCAAAAGTCACTTTCATGGGCGCACTGTGTCAGTTTAAGTATGAAAGGTCTTGAAGAGCTATGAATATAGGACTTGGTTTCGAATGGCTCTGCCCCTTCCTGTGGGTTAGGCCGTCAATTTTGCAGGGGTCCACGGACCCCCCTGGAGGGGTCCAGCCGGTCAAAGTCCCGGATTCCCTGAAAACAATTTTGGCCCTCCTGCAGTTAACATAGCTGGGCAGAAAATTGGAACGGCACCATCTCTAGTTAGGGTTAGGGAATAGGGGTTTTTAGAGAATCACCCCTGGGGGCGATTTGGATTCGTAAGTGATGTACCATACATCAAATCAAAGGTCTTGAAGAGCTATGAATATAGGACTTGGTATCGAATGGCTCCGCCCCTTCCTGTGGGTTAGGCCGTCAATTTTGCAGGGGTCCACGGACCCCTAGGGAATAGGGGTTTTTAGAGAATCACCCCTGGGGGCGATTTGGATCCGTAAGTGATGTACCATACATCAAATGAAAGGTCTTGAAGAGCTATGAATATAGGACTTGGTATCGAATGGCTCCGCCCCTTCCTGTGGGTTAGGCCGTCAATTTTGCAAGGGTCCACGGACCCCCCTGGAGGGGTCCAGCTTGTCAAAGTCCCGGATTCCCTGCAAAAAATGTTGGCCCTCCTGCAGTTAACATAGCTGGGCAGAAAATCGGAACGGCACCATCCCTAGATAGGGTTTGGGAATAAGGGGTTTTTAGAGAATTGCCCCTGGGGGCGATTTGGATCCGTAAGTGATGTACCATACATCAAATGAAAGGTCTTGAAGAGCTATGAATATAGGACTTGGTTTCGAATGGCTCTGCCCCTTCCTGTGGGTTAGGCCGTCAATTTTGCAGGGGTCCACGGACCCCCCTGGAGGGGTCCAGCCAGTCAAAGTCCCGGATTCCCTGAAAAAAAAATTGGCCCTCCTGCAGTTAAAATAGCTGGGCAGAAAATTGGAACAGCACCATCTCTAGATAGGGTTAGGGTTAGGGAATAGGGGTTTTTAGAGAATCACCCCTGGGGGCGATTTGGATCCGTAAGTGATGTACCATACATCAAATGAAAGGTCTTGAAGAGCTATGAATATAGGACTTGGTATCGAATGGCTCCGCCCCTTCCTGTGGTTTAGGCCGTCAATTTTGCAGGGGTCCACGGACCCCCCTGGAGGGGTCCAGCTTGTCAAAGTCCCGGATTCCCTGAAAAAAAAATTGGCCCTCCTGCAGTTAACATAGCTGGGCAGAAAATCAGAACGGCACCATCTCTAGATAGGGTTAGGGTTAGGGTTAGGGGAATAGGGGGTTTTTAGTGAATCACCCCTGGGGGCGATTTGGATCCATAAGGTCGATAGTGATGTACCATACATCAAATGAAAGGTCTTGAAGAGCTATGAATATAGGACTTGGTTTCAAATGGCTCTGCCCCTTCCTGTGGGTTAGGCCGTCAATTTTGCAGGGGTCCACGGACCCCCCTGGAGGGGTCCAGCCGGTCAAAGTCCCGGATTCCCTGAAAAAAAATTTGGCCCTCCTGCAGTTAACATAGCTGGGCAGAAAATTGGAACAGCACCATCTCTAGATAGGGTTAGGGAATAAGGGGTTTTTAGAGAATTGCCCCTGGGGGCGATTTGGATCCGTAAGGTCGATAGTGATGTACCATACATCAAATGAAAGGTCTTGAAGAGCTATGAATATAGGACTTGGTTTCGAATGGCTCCGCTCCTTCCTGTGGGTTAGGCCGTCAATTTTGCAGGGGTCCACGGACCCCCCTGGAGGGGTCCAGCTTGTCAAAGTCCCGGATTCCCTGCAAAAATGTTGGCCCTCCTGCAGTTAACATAGCTGGGCAGAAAATTGGAACGGCACCATCCCTAGATAGGGTTTGGGAATAAGGGGTTTTTAGAGAATTGCCCCTGGGGGCGATTTGGATCCGTAAGGTCGATAGTGATGTACCATACATCAAATGAAAGGTCTTGAAGAGCTATGAATATAGGACTTGGTTTCGAATGGCTCCGCTCCTTCCTGTGGGTTAAGGCCGTCAATGTTGCAGGGGTCCACGGACCCCCCTGGAGGGGTCCAGCTTGTCAAAGTCCCGGATTCCCTGCAAAAAATGTTGGCCCTCCTGCAGTTAACATAGCTGGGCAGAAAATTGGAACGGCACCATCCCTAGATAGGGTTTGGGAATAAGGGGTTTTTAGAGAATTGCCCCTGGGGGCGATTTGGATCCGTAAGGTCGATAGTGATGTACCATACATCAAATGAAAGGTCTTGAAGAGCTATGAATATAGGACTTGGTTTCGAATGGCTCCGCTCCTTCCTGTGGGTTAGGCCGTCAATTTTGCAGGGGTCCACGGACCCCCCTGGAGGGGTCCAGCTTGTCAAAGTCCCGGATTCCCTGCAAAAATGTTGGCCCTCCTGCAGTTAACATAGCTGGGCAGAAAATTGGAACGGCACCATCCCTAGATAGGGTTTGGGAATAAGGGGTTTTTAGAGAATTGCCCCTGGGGGCGATTTGGATCCGTAAGGTCGATAGTGATGTACCATACATCAAATGAAAGGTCTTGAAGAGCTATGAATATAGGACTTGGTTTCGAATGGCTCTGCCCCTTCCTGTGGGTTAGGCCGTCAATTTTGCAGGGGTCCACGGACCCCCCTGGAGGGGTCCAGCCGGTCAAAGTCCCGGATTCCCTGAAAAAAAATAGCTGGGCAGAAAATTGGAACAGCACCATCTCTAGATAGGGTTAGGGTTAGGGAATAGGGGTTTTTAGAGAATCACCCCTGGGGGCTATTTGGATCCGTAAGTGATGTACCATACATCAAATGAAAGGTCTTGAAGAGCTATGAATATAGGACTTGGTTTCGAATGGCTCTGCCCCTTCCTGTGGGTTAGGCCGTCAATTTTGCAGGGGTCCACGGACCCCCCTGGAGGGGTCCAGCCGGTCAAAGTCCCGGATTCCCTGAAAAAAAATAGCTGGGCAGAAAATTGGAACAGCACCATCTCTAGATAGGGTTAGGGTTAGGGAATAGGGGTTTTTAGAGAATCACCCCTGGGGGCTATTTGGATCCGTAAGTGATGTACCATACATCAAATGAAAGGTCTTGAAGAGCTATGAATATAGGACTTGGTTTCGAATGGCTCCGCTCCTTCCTGTGGGTTAGGCCTTTTATTTTGCAGGGGTCCACGGACCCCCCTGGAGGGGTCCAGCTTGTCAAAGTCCTGGATTCCCTGCAAAAAATGTTGGCCCTCCTGCAGTTAACATAGCTGGGCAGAAAATCGGAACGGCACCATCTCTAGATAGGGTTAGGGTTAGGGTTAGGGTTAGGGGAATAGGGGGTTTTTAGTGAATTGCCCCCGGGGCGATTTGGATCCATAAGGTCGATAGTGATGTACCACACATCAAATGAAAGGTCTTGAAGAGCTATGAATATAGGACTTGGTTTCGAATGGCTCCGCTCCTTCCTGTGGGTTAAGGCCGTCAATGTTGCAGGGGTCCACGGACCCCCCTGGAGGGGTCCAGCTTGTCAAAGTCCCGGATTCCCTGCAAAAAGTTTTGGCCCTCCTGCAGTTAACATAGCTGGGCAGAAAATCGGAACGGCACCATCTCTAGATAGGGTTAGGGAATAAGGGGTTTTTAGTGAATTGCCCCTGGGGGCGATTTGGATCCGTAAGGTCGATAGTGATGTACCATACATCAAATGAAAGGTCTTGAAGAGCTATGAATATAGGACTTGGTTTCGAATGGCTCTGCCCCTTCCTGTGGGTTAGGCCGTCAATTTTGCAGGGGTCCACGGACCCCCCTGGAGGGGTCCAGCCGGTCAAAGTCCCGGATTCCCTGAAAAAAAATAGCTGGTCAGAAAATTGGAACAGCACCATCTCTAGATAGGGTTAGGGTTAGGGAATAGGGGTTTTTAGAGAATCACCCCTGGGGGCTATTTGGATCCGTAAGTGATGTACCATACATCAAATGAAAGGTCTTGAAGAGCTATGAATATAGGAATTGGTATCGAATGGCTCCGCCCCTTCCTGTGGGTTAGGCCGTCAATTTTGCAAGGGTCCACGGACCCCCCTGGAGGGGTCCAGCTTGTCAAAGTCCCGGATTCCCTGCAAAAAATGTTGGCCCTCCTGCAGTTAACATAGCTGGGCAGAAAATCGGAACGGCACCATCCCTAGATAGGGTTTGGGAATAAGGGGTTTTTAGAGAATTAAATTAGAACTTTTACGGGCTGAAAATCACTTTTTGGCACTGTGTCAGTGTGTAACTCCAAAACTAAGACAGATAGAGAATTGAAACTGCACTTGGATGTGAATTTGGGCCATTGAGTATTGAGCCAGTTTGACGGCTGTCCTTTTCTGCAGTGATCAAAAGTCACTTTTACGGGCTGAAAATCACTTTTTGGCACTGTGTCAGTGTGTAACTCAAAAACTTAGACAGATAGAGACTTGAAACTAATGTTGAAGGTGAATTTGGGCCATTCTAGGAAGGCTGGTGAGTATTGAGCCAGTTTGGTGGCTGTCCTTTTCTGCAGTTCTCAAAAGTCACTTTCACGGGCGCACTGTGTCAGTTTAAGAATGAAAAGTGTGTAACTCCAAAACTAAGACAGATAGAGAATTGAAACTGCTCTTGGATGTGAATTTGGGCCATTGAGTATTGAGCCAGTTTGACGGCTGTCCTTTTCTGCAGTGATCAAAAGTCACTTTTACGGGCTGAAAATCACTTTTTGGCACTGTGTCAGTGTGTAACTCAAAAACTTAGACAGATAGAGACTTGAAACTAATGTTGAAGGTGAATTTGGGCCATTCTAGGAAAGCTGGTGAGTATTGAGCCAGTTTGGTGGCTGTCCTTTAATGCAGTGCTCAAAAGTCACTTTCACGGGCTGAAAATCACTTTTTGGCACTGTGTCAGTGTTTAACTCCAAAACTAAGACAGATAGAGAAATGAAACTGCTCTTGGACGTGAATTTGGGCCATTGAGTATTGAGCCAGTTTGACGGCTGTCCTTTTCTGCAGTGCTCAAAAGTCACTTTCATGGGCTAAAAATCACTTTTTGGCACTGTGTCGGTGTGTAACTCCAAAACTAGACAGATAGAGAATTGAAACTGCTCTTGGAGGTGAATTTGGGCCATTCTAGGAAGGCTGTTGAGTATTGAGCCAGTTTGGTGGCTGTCCTTTTCTGAAGTTCTCAAAAGTCACTTTCATGGGCGCACTGTGTCAGTTTAAGTATGAAAAGTGTGTAACTCCAAAACTAAGACAGATAGAGAATTGAAACTGCTCTTGGATGTGAATTTGGGCCATTGAGTATTGAGCCAGTTTGACGGCTGTCCTTTTCTGCAGTGATCAAAAGTCACTTTTACGGGCTGAAAATCACTTTTTGGCACTGTGTCAGTGTGTAACTCAAAAACTTAGACAGATAGAGACTTGAAACTGATGTTGAAGGTGAATTTGGGCCATTCTAGGAAGGCTGGTGAGTATTGAGCCAGTTTGGTGGCTGTCCTTTTCTGCAGTTCTCAAAAGTCACTTTCACGGGCGCACTGTGTCAGTTTAAGTATGAAAAGTGTGTAACTCCAAAACTAAGACAGATAGAGAATTGAAACTGCTCTTGGATGTGAATTTGGGCCATTGAGTATTGAAGCCAGTTTGACGGCTGTCCTTTTCTGCAGTGATCAAAAGTCACTTTTACGGGCTGAAAATCACTTTTTGGCACTTTATCAGTGTGTAACTCAAAAACTTAGACAGATAGAGACTTGAAACTAATGTTGAAGGTGAATTTGGGCCATTCTAGGAAAGCTGGTGAGTATTGAGCCAGTTTGGTGGCTGTCCTTTAATGCAGTGCTCAAAAGTCACTTTCACGGGCTGAAAATCACTTTTTGGCACTGTGTCAGTGTTTAACTCCAAAACTAAGACAGATAGAGAAATGAAACTGCTCTTGGACGTGAATTTGGGCCATTGAGTATTGAGCCAGTTTGACGGCTGTCCTTTTCTGCAGTGCTCAAAAGTCACTTTCATGGGCTAAAAATCACTTTTTGGCACTGTGTCGGTGTGTAACTCCAAAACTAAGACAGATAGAGAATTGAAACTGCTCTTAAAGGTGAATTTGGGCCATTCTAGGAAGGCTGGTGAGTATTGAGCCTTTGGGCCATTCTAGGAAGGCTGGTGAGTATTGAGCCAGTTTGGTGGCTGTCCTTTTCTGAAGTTCTCAAAAGTCACTTTCATGGGCGCACTGTGTCAGTTTAAGTATGAAAGGTCTTGAAGAGCTATGAATATAGGACTTGGTTTCGAATGGCTCTGCCCCTTCCTGTGGGTTAGGCCGTCAATTTTGCAGGGGTCCACGGACCCCCCTGGAGGGGTCCAGCCGGTCAAAGTCCCGGATTCCCTGAAAACAATTTTGGCCCTCCTGCAGTTAACATAGCTGGGCAGAAAATTGGAACGGCACCATCTCTAGTTAGGGTTAGGGAATAGGGGTTTTTAGAGAATCACCCCTGGGGGCGATTTGGATTCGTAAGTGATGTACCATACATCAAATCAAAGGTCTTGAAGAGCTATGAATATAGGACTTGGTATCGAATGGCTCCGCCCCTTCCTGTGGGTTAGGCCGTCAATTTTGCAGGGGTCCACGGACCCCTAGGGAATAGGGGTTTTTAGAGAATCACCCCTGGGGGCGATTTGGATCCGTAAGTGATGTACCATACATCAAATGAAAGGTCTTGAAGAGCTATGAATATAGGACTTGGTATCGAATGGCTCCGCCCCTTCCTGTGGGTTAGGCCGTCAATTTTGCAAGGGTCCACGGACCCCCCTGGAGGGGTCCAGCTTGTCAAAGTCCCGGATTCCCTGCAAAAAATGTTGGCCCTCCTGCAGTTAACATAGCTGGGCAGAAAATCGGAACGGCACCATCCCTAGATAGGGTTTGGGAATAAGGGGTTTTTAGAGAATTGCCCCTGGGGGCGATTTGGATCCGTAAGTGATGTACCATACATCAAATGAAAGGTCTTGAAGAGCTATGAATATAGGACTTGGTTTCGAATGGCTCTGCCCCTTCCTGTGGGTTAGGCCGTCAATTTTGCAGGGGTCCACGGACCCCCCTGGAGGGGTCCAGCCAGTCAAAGTCCCGGATTCCCTGAAAAAAAAATTGGCCCTCCTGCAGTTAAAATAGCTGGGCAGAAAATTGGAACAGCACCATCTCTAGATAGGGTTAGGGTTAGGGAATAGGGGTTTTTAGAGAATCACCCCTGGGGGCGATTTGGATCCGTAAGTGATGTACCATACATCAAATGAAAGGTCTTGAAGAGCTATGAATATAGGACTTGGTATCGAATGGCTCCGCCCCTTCCTGTGGTTTAGGCCGTCAATTTTGCAGGGGTCCACGGACCCCCCTGGAGGGGTCCAGCTTGTCAAAGTCCCGGATTCCCTGAAAAAAAATGTGGCCCTCCTGCAGTTAACATAGCTGGGCAGAAAATCAGAACGGCACCATCTCTAGATAGGGTTAGGGTTAGGGTTAGGGGAATAGGGGGTTTTTAGTGAATCACCCCTGGGGGCGATTTGGATCCATAAGGTCGATAGTGATGTACCATACATCAAATGAAAGGTCTTGAAGAGCTATGAATATAGGACTTGGTTTCAAATGGCTCTGCCCCTTCCTGTGGGTTAGGCCGTCAATTTTGCAGGGGTCCACGGACCCCCCTGGAGGGGTCCAGCCGGTCAAAGTCCCGGATTCCCTGAAAAAAAATTTGGCCCTCCTGCAGTTAACATAGCTGGGCAGAAAATTGGAACGGCACCATCCCTAGATAGGGTTAGGGAATAAGGGGTTTTTAGAGAATTGCCCCTGGGGGCGATTTGGATCCGTAAGGTCGATAGTGATGTACCATACATCAAATGAAAGGTCTTGAAGAGCTATGAATATAGGACTTGGTTTCGAATGGCTCCGCTCCTTCCTGTGGGTTAGGCCGTCAATTTTGCAGGGGTCCACGGACCCCCCTGGAGGGGTCCAGCTTGTCAAAGTCCCGGATTCCCTGCAAAAATGTTGGCCCTCCTGCAGTTAACATAGCTGGGCAGAAAATTGGAACGGCACCATCCCTAGATAGGGTTTGGGAATAAGGGGTTTTTAGAGAATTGCCCCTGGGGGCGATTTGGATCCGTAAGGTCGATAGTGATGTACCATACATCAAATGAAAGGTCTTGAAGAGCTATGAATATAGGACTTGGTTTCGAATGGCTCCGCTCCTTCCTGTGGGTTAAGGCCGTCAATGTTGCAGGGGTCCACGGACCCCCCTGGAGGGGTCCAGCTTGTCAAAGTCCCGGATTCCCTGCAAAAAATGTTGGCCCTCCTGCAGTTAACATAGCTGGGCAGAAAATTGGAACGGCACCATCCCTAGATAGGGTTTGGGAATAAGGGGTTTTTAGAGAATTGCCCCTGGGGGCGATTTGGATCCGTAAGGTCGATAGTGATGTACCATACATCAAATGAAAGGTCTTGAAGAGCTATGAATATAGGACTTGGTTTCGAATGGCTCCGCTCCTTCCTGTGGGTTAGGCCGTCAATTTTGCAGGGGTCCACGGACCCCCCTGGAGGGGTCCAGCTTGTCAAAGTCCCGGATTCCCTGCAAAAATGTTGGCCCTCCTGCAGTTAACATAGCTGGGCAGAAAATTGGAACGGCACCATCCCTAGATAGGGTTTGGGAATAAGGGGTTTTTAGAGAATTGCCCCTGGGGGCGATTTGGATCCGTAAGGTCGATAGTGATGTACCATACATCAAATGAAAGGTCTTGAAGAGCTATGAATATAGGACTTGGTTTCGAATGGCTCTGCCCCTTCCTGTGGGTTAGGCCGTCAATTTTGCAGGGGTCCACGGACCCCCCTGGAGGGGTCCAGCCGGTCAAAGTCCCGGATTCCCTGAAAAAAAATAGCTGGGCAGAAAATTGGAACAGCACCATCTCTAGATAGGGTTAGGGTTAGGGAATAGGGGTTTTTAGAGAATCACCCCTGGGGGCTATTTGGATCCGTAAGTGATGTACCATACATCAAATGAAAGGTCTTGAAGAGCTATGAATATAGGACTTGGTTTCGAATGGCTCTGCCCCTTCCTGTGGGTTAGGCCGTCAATTTTGCAGGGGTCCACGGACCCCCCTGGAGGGGTCCAGCCGGTCAAAGTCCCGGATTCCCTGAAAAAAAATAGCTGGGCAGAAAATTGGAACAGCACCATCTCTAGATAGGGTTAGGGTTAGGGAATAGGGGTTTTTAGAGAATCACCCCTGGGGGCTATTTGGATCCGTAAGTGATGTACCATACATCAAATGAAAGGTCTTGAAGAGCTATGAATATAGGACTTGGTTTCGAATGGCTCCGCTCCTTCCTGTGGGTTAGGCCTTTTATTTTGCAGGGGTCCACGGACCCCCCTGGAGGGGTCCAGCTTGTCAAAGTCCTGGATTCCCTGCAAAAAATGTTGGCCCTCCGCAGTTAACATAGCTGGGCAGAAAATCGGAACGGCACCATCTCTAGATAGGGTTAGGGTTAGGGTTAGGGTTAGGGGAATAGGGGGTTTTTAGTGAATTGCCCCTGGGGGCGATTTGGATCCGTAAGGTCGATAGTGATGTACCATACATCAAATGAAAGGTCTTGAAGAGCTATGAATATAGGACTTGGTTTCGAATGGCTCTGCCCCTTCCTGTGGGTTAGGCCGTCAATTTTGCAGGGGTCCACGGACCCCCCTGGAGGGGTCCAGCCGGTCAAAGTCCCGGATTCCCTGAAAAAAAATAGCTGGTCAGAAAATTGGAACAGCACCATCTCTAGATAGGGTTAGGGTTAGGGAATAGGGGTTTTTAGAGAATCACCCCTGGGGGCTATTTGGATCCGTAAGTGATGTACCATACATCAAATGAAAGGTCTTGAAGAGCTATGAATATAGGAATTGGTATCGAATGGCTCCGCCCCTTCCTGTGGGTTAGGCCGTCAATTTTGCAAGGGTCCACGGACCCCCCTGGAGGGGTCCAGCTTGTCAAAGTCCCGGATTCCCTGCAAAAAATGTTGGCCCTCCTGCAGTTGACATAGCTGGGCAGAAAATCGGAACGGCACCATCCCTAGATAGGGTTTGGGAATAAGGGATTTTTAGAGAATTAAATTAGAACTTTTACGGGCTGAAAATCACTTTTTGGCACTGTGTCAGTGTGTAACTCCAAAACTAAGACAGATAGAGAATTGAAACTGCACTTGGATGTGAATTTGGGCCATTGAGTATTGAGCCAGTTTGACGGCTGTCCTTTTCTGCAGTGATCAAAAGTCACTTTTACGGGCTGAAAATCACTTTTTGGCAATGTGTCAGTGTGTAACTCAAAAACTTAGACAGATAGAGACTTGAAACTGATGTTGAAGGTGAATTTGGGCCATTCTAGGAAGGCTGGTGAGTATTGAGCCAGTTTGGTGGCTGTCCCTTTCTGCAGTTCTCAAAAGTCACTTTCACGGGCGCACTGTGTCAGTTTAAGTATGAAAAGTGTGTAACTCCAAAACTAAGACAGATAGAGAATTGAAACTGCTCTTGGATGTGAATTTGGGCCATTGAGTATTGAAGCCAGTTTGACGGCTGTCCTTTTCTGCAGTGATCAAAAGTCACTTTTACGGGCTGAAAATCACTTTTTGGCACTGTGTCAGTGTGTAACTCAAAAACTTAGACAGATAGAGACTTGAAACTAATGTTGAAGGTGAATTTGGGCCATTCTAGGAAAGCTGGTGAGTATTGAGCCAGTTTGGTGGCTGTCCTTTAATGCAGTGCTCAAAAGTCACTTTCACGGGCTGAAAATCACTTTTTGGCACTGTGTCAGTGTTTAACTCCAAAACTAAGACAGATAGAGAAATGAAACTGCTCTTGGACGTGAATTTGGGCCATTGAGTATTGAGCCAGTTTGACGGCTGTCCTTTTCTGCAGTGCTCAAAAGTCACTTTCATGGGCTAAAAATCACTTTTTGGCACTGTGTCGGTGTGTAACTCCAAAACTAAGACAGATAGAGAATTGAAACTGCTCTTAAAGGTGAATTTGGGCCATTCTAGGAAGGCTGGTGAGTATTGAGCCTTTGGGCCATTCTAGGAAGGCTGGTGAGTATTGAGCCAGTTTGGTGGCTGTCCTTTTCTGAAGTTCTCAAAAGTCACTTTCATGGGCGCACTGTGTCAGTTTAAGTATGAAAGGTCTTGAAGAGCTATGAATATAGGACTTGGTTTCGAATGGCTCTGCCCCTTCCTGTGGGTTAGGCCGTCAATTTTGCAGGGGTCCACGGACCCCCCTGGAGGGGTCCAGCCGGTCAAAGTCCCGGATTCCCTGAAAACAATTTTGGCCCTCCTGCAGTTAACATAGCTGGGCAGAAAATTGGAACGGCACCATCTCTAGTTAGGGTTAGGGAATAGGGGTTTTTAGAGAATCACCCCTGGGGGCGATTTGGATTCGTAAGTGATGTACCATACATCAAATCAAAGGTCTTGAAGAGCTATGAATATAGGACTTGGTATCGAATGGCTCCGCCCCTTCCTGTGGGTTAGGCCGTCAATTTTGCAGGCGTCCACGGACCCCTAGGGAATAGGGGTTTTTAGAGAATCACCCCTGGGGGCGATTTGGATCCGTAAGTGATGTACCATACATCAAATGAAAGGTCTTGAAGAGCTATGAATATAGGAATTGGTATCGAATGGCTCCGCCCCTTCCTGTGGGTTAGGCCGTCAATTTTGCAAGGGTCCACGGACCCCCCTGGAGGGGTCCAGCTTGTCAAAGTCCCGGATTCCCTGCAAAAAATGTTGGCCCTCCTGCAGTTAACATAGCTGGGCAGAAAATCGGAACGGCACCATCCCTAGATAGGGTTTGGGAATAAGGGGTTTTTAGAGAATTAAATTAGAACTTTTACGGGCTGAAAATCACTTTTTGGCACTGTGTCAGTGTGTAACTCAAAAACTTAGACAGATAGAGACTTGAAACTAATGTTGAAGGTGAATTTGGGCCATTCTAGGAAGGCTGGTGAGTATTGAGCCAGTTTGGTGGCTGTCCTTTTCTGCAGTTCTCAAAAGTCACTTTCACGGGCGCACTGTGTCAGTTTAAGAATGAAAAGTGTGTAACTCCAAAACTAAGACAGATAGAGAATTGAAACTGCTCTTGGATGTGAATTTGGGCCATTGAGTATTGAGCCAGTTTGACGGCTGTCCTTTTCTGCAGTGATCAAAAGTCACTTTTACGGGCTGAAAATCACTTTTTGGCACTGTGTCAGTGTTTAACTCCAAAACTAAGACAGATAGAGAAATGAAACTGCTCTTGGACGTGAATTTGGGCCATTGAGTATTGAGCCAGTTTGACGGCTGTCCTTTTCTGCAGTGCTCAAAAGTCACTTTCATGGGCTAAAAATCACTTTTTGGCACTGTGTCGGTGTGTAACTCCAAAACTAGACAGATAGAGAATTGAAACTGCTCTTGGAGGTGAATTTGGGCCATTCTAGGAAGGCTGTTGAGTATTGAGCCAGTTTGGTGGCTGTCCTTTTCTGAAGTTCTCAAAAGTCACTTTCATGGGCGCACTGTGTCAGTTTAAGTATGAAAAGTGTGTAACTCCAAAACTAAGACAGATAGAGAATTGAAACTGCTCTTGGATGTGAATTTGGGCCATTGAGTATTGAGCCAGTTTGACGGCTGTCCTTTTCTGCAGTGATCAAAAGTCACTTTTACGGGCTGAAAATCACTTTTTGGCAATGTGTCAGTGTGTAACTCAAAAACTTAGACAGATAGAGACTTGAAACTGATGTTGAAGGTGAATTTGGGCCATTCTAGGAAGGCTGGTGAGTATTGAGCCAGTTTGGTGGCTGTCCTTTTCTGCAGTTCTCAAAAGTCACTTTCACGGGCGCACTGTGTCAGTTTAAGTATGAAAAGTGTGTAACTCCAAAACTAAGACAGATAGAGAATTGAAACTGCTCTTGGATGTGAATTTGGGCCATTGAGTATTGAAGCCAGTTTGACGGCTGTCCTTTTCTGCAGTGATCAAAAGTCACTTTTACGGGCTGAAAATCACTTTTTGGCACTGTGTCAGTGTGTAACTCAAAAACTTAGACAGATAGAGACTTGAAACTAATGTTGAAGGTGAATTTGGGCCATTCTAGGAAAGCTGGTGAGTATTGAGCCAGTTTGGTGGCTGTCCTTTAATGCAGTGCTCAAAAGTCACTTTCACGGGCTGAAAATCACTTTTTGGCACTGTGTCAGTGTTTAACTCCAAAACTAAGACAGATAGAGAAATGAAACTGCTCTTGGACGTGAATTTGGGCCATTGAGTATTGAGCCAGTTTGACGGCTGTCCTTTTCTGCAGTGCTCAAAAGTCACTTTCATGGGCTAAAAATCACTTTTTGGCACTGTGTCGGTGTGTAACTCCAAAACTAGACAGATAGAGAATTGAAACTGCTCTTGGAGGTGAATTTGGGCCATTCTAGGAAGGCTGTTGAGTATTGAGCCAGTTTGGTGGCTGTCCTTTTCTGAAGTTCTCAAAAGTCACTTTCATGGGCGCACTGTGTCAGTTTAAGTATGAAAAGTGTGTAACTCCAAAACTAAGACAGATAGAGAATTGAAACTGCTCTTGGATGTGAATTTGGGCCATTGAGTATTGAGCCAGTTTGACGGCTGTCCTTTTCTGCAGTGATCAAAAGTCACTTTTACGGGCTGAAAATCACTTTTTGGCAATGTGTCAGTGTGTAACTCAAAAACTTAGACAGATAGAGACTTGAAACTGATGTTGAAGGTGAATTTGGGCCATTCTAGGAAGGCTGGTGAGTATTGAGCCAGTTTGGTGGCTGTCCTTTTCTGCAGTTCTCAAAAGTCACTTTCACGGGCGCACTGTGTCAGTTTAAGTATGAAAAGTGTGTAACTCCAAAACTAAGACAGATAGAGAATTGAAACTGCTCTTGGATGTGAATTTGGGCCATTGAGTATTGAAGCCAGTTTGACGGCTGTCCTTTTCTGCAGTGATCAAAAGTCACTTTTACGGGCTGAAAATCACTTTTTGGCACTGTGTCAGTGTGTAACTCAAAAACTTAGACAGATAGAGACTTGAAACTAATGTTGAAGGTGAATTTGGGCCATTCTAGGAAAGCTGGTGAGTATTGAGCCAGTTTGGTGGCTGTCCTTTAATGCAGTGCTCAAAAGTCACTTTCACGGGCTGAAAATCACTTTTTGGCACTGTGTCAGTGTTTAACTCCAAAACTAAGACAGATAGAGAAATGAAACTGCTCTTGGACGTGAATTTGGGCCATTGAGTATTGAGCCAGTTTGACGGCTGTCCTTTTCTGCAGTGCTCAAAAGTCACTTTCATGGGCTAAAAATCACTTTTTGGCACTGTGTCGGTGTGTAACTCCAAAACTAAGACAGATAGAGAATTGAAACTGCTCTTAAAGGTGAATTTGGGCCATTCTAGGAAGGCTGGTGAGTATTGAGCATTTGGGCCATTCTAGGAAGGCTGGTGAGTATTGAGCCAGTTTGGTGGCTGTCCTTTTCTGAAGTTCTCAAAAGTCACTTTCATGGGCGCACTGTGTCAGTTTAAGTATGAAAGGTCTTGAAGAGCTATGAATATAGGACTTGGTTTCGAATGGCTCTGCCCCTTCCTGTGGGTTAGGCCGTCAATTTTGCAGGGGTCCACGGACCCCCCTGGAGGGGTCCAGCCGGTCAAAGTCCCGGATTCCCTGAAAACAATTTTGGCCCTCCTGCAGTTAACATAGCTGGGCAGAAAATTGGAACGGCACCATCTCTAGTTAGGGTTAGGGAATAGGGGTTTTTAGAGAATCACCCCTGGGGGCGATTTGGATTCGTAAGTGATGTACCATACATCAAATCAAAGGTCTTGAAGAGCTATGAATATAGGACTTGGTATCGAATGGCTCCGCCCCTTCCTGTGGGTTAGGCCGTCAATTTTGCAGGCGTCCACGGACCCCTAGGGAATAGGGGTTTTTAGAGAATCACCCCTGGGGGCGATTTGGATCCGTAAGTGATGTACCATACATCAAATGAAAGGTCTTGAAGAGCTATGAATATAGGAATTGGTATCGAATGGCTCCGCCCCTTCCTGTGGGTTAGGCCGTCAATTTTGCAAGGGTCCACGGACCCCCCTGGAGGGGTCCAGCTTGTCAAAGTCCCGGATTCCCTGCAAAAAATGTTGGCCCTCCTGCAGTTAACATAGCTGGGCAGAAAATCGGAACGGCACCATCCCTAGATAGGGTTTGGGAATAAGGGGTTTTTAGAGAATTAAATTAGAACTTTTACGGGCTGAAAATCACTTTTTGGCACTGTGTCAGTGTGTAACTCCAAAACTAAGACAGATAGAGAATTGAAACTGCACTTGGATGTGAATTTGGGCCATTGAGTATTGAGCCAGTTTGACGGCTGTCCTTTTCTGCAGTGATCAAAAGTCACTTTTACGGGCTGAAAATCACTTTTTGGCACTGTGTCAGTGTGTAACTCAAAAACTTAGACAGATAGAGACTTGAAACTAATGTTGAAGGTGAATTTGGGCCATTCTAGGAAGGCTGGTGAGTATTGAGCCAGTTTGGTGGCTGTCCTTTTCTGCAGTTCTCAAAAGTCACTTTCACGGGCGCACTGTGTCAGTTTAAGAATGAAAAGTGTGTAACTCCAAAACTAAGACAGATAGAGAATTGAAACTGCTCTTGGATGTGAATTTGGGCCATTGAGTATTGAGCCAGTTTGACGGCTGTCCTTTTCTGCAGTGATCAAAAGTCACTTTTACGGGCTGAAAATCACTTTTTGGCACTGTGTCAGTGTGTAACTCAAAAACTTAGACACATAGAGACTTGAAACTAATGTTGAAGGTGAATTTGGGCCATTTTAGGAAAGCTGGTGAGTATTGAGCCAGTTTGGTGGCTGTCCTTTAATGCAGTGCTCAAAAGTCACTTTCACGGGCTGAAAATCACTTTTTGGCACTGTGTCAGTGTTTAACTCCAAAACTAAGACAGATAGAGAAATGAAACTGCTCTTGGACGTGAATTTGGGCCATTGAGTATTGAGCCAGTTTGACGGCTGTCCTTTTCTGCAGTGCTCAAAAGTCACTTTCATGGGCTAAAAATCACTTTTTGGCACTGTGTCGGTGTGTAACTCCAAAACTAGACAGATAGAGAATTGAAACTGCTCTTGGAGGTGAATTTGGGCCATTCTAGGAAGGCTGTTGAGTATTGAGCCAGTTTGGTGGCTGTCCTTTTCTGAAGTTCTCAAAAGTCACTTTCATGGGCGCACTGTGTCAGTTTAAGTATGAAAAGTGTGTAACTCCAAAACTAAGACAGATAGAGAATTGAAACTGCTCTTGGATGTGAATTTGGGCCATTGAGTATTGAGCCAGTTTGACGGCTGTCCTTTTCTGCAGTGATCAAAAGTCACTTTTACGGGCTGAAAATCACTTTTTGGCACTGTGTCAGTGTGTAACTCAAAAACTTAGACAGATAGAGACTTGAAACTGATGTTGAAGGTGAATTTGGGCCATTCTAGGAAGGCTGGTGAGTATTGAGCCAGTTTGGTGGCTGTCCTTTTCTGCAGTTCTCAAAAGTCACTTTCACGGGCGCACTGTGTCAGTTTAAGTATGAAAAGTGTGTAACTCCAAAACTAAGACAGATAGAGAATTGAAACTGCTCTTGGATGTGAATTTGGGCCATTGAGTATTGAAGCCAGTTTGACGGCTGTCCTTTTCTGCAGTGATCAAAAGTCACTTTTACGGGCTGAAAATCACTTTTTGGCACTGTATCAGTGTGTAACTCAAAAACTTAGACAGATAGAGACTTGAAACTAATGTTGAAGGTGAATTTGGGCCATTCTAGGAAAGCTGGTGAGTATTGAGCCAGTTTGGTGGCTGTCCTTTAATGCAGTGCTCAAAAGTCACTTTCACGGGCTGAAAATCACTTTTTGGCACTGTGTCAGTGTTTAACTCCAAAACTAAGACAGATAGAGAAATGAAACTGCTCTTGGACGTGAATTTGGGCCATTGAGTATTGAGCCAGTTTGACGGCTGTCCTTTTCTGCAGTGCTCAAAAGTCACTTTCATGGGCTAAAAATCACTTTTTGGCACTGTGTCGGTGTGTAACTCCAAAACTAAGACAGATAGAGAATTGAAACTGCTCTTAAAGGTGAATTTGGGCCATTCTAGGAAGGCTGGTGAGTATTGAGCCTTTGGGCCATTCTAGGAAGGCTGGTGAGTATTGAGCCAGTTTGGTGGCTGTCCTTTTCTGAAGTTCTCAAAAGTCACTTTCATGGGCGCACTGTGTCAGTTTAAGTATGAAAGGTCTTGAAGAGCTATGAATATAGGACTTGGTTTCGAATGGCTCTGCCCCTTCCTGTGGGTTAGGCCGTCAATTTTGCAGGGGTCCACGGACCCCCCTGGAGGGGTCCAGCCGGTCAAAGTCCCGGATTCCCTGAAAACAATTTTGGCCCTCCTGCAGTTAACATAGCTGGGCAGAAAATTGGAACGGCACCATCTCTAGTTAGGGTTAGGGAATAGGGGTTTTTAGAGAATCACCCCTGGGGGCGATTTGGATTCGTAAGTGATGTACCATACATCAAATCAAAGGTCTTGAAGAGCTATGAATATAGGACTTGGTATCGAATGGCTCCGCCCCTTCCTGTGGGTTAGGCCGTCAATTTTGCAGGGGTCCACGGACCCCTAGGGAATAGGGGTTTTTAGAGAATCACCCCTGGGGGCGATTTGGATCCGTAAGTGATGTACCATACATCAAATGAAAGGTCTTGAAGAGCTATGAATATAGGACTTGGTATCGAATGGCTCCGCCCCTTCCTGTGGGTTAGGCCGTCAATTTTGCAAGGGTCCACGGACCCCCCTGGAGGGGTCCAGCTTGTCAAAGTCCCGGATTCCCTGCAAAAAATGTTGGCCCTCCTGCAGTTAACATAGCTGGGCAGAAAATCGGAACGGCACCATCCCTAGATAGGGTTTGGGAATAAGGGGTTTTTAGAGAATTGCCCCTGGGGGCGATTTGGATCCGTAAGTGATGTACCATACATCAAATGAAAGGTCTTGAAGAGCTATGAATATAGGACTTGGTTTCGAATGGCTCTGCCCCTTCCTGTGGGTTAGGCCGTCAATTTTGCAGGGGTCCACGGACCCCCCTGGAGGGGTCCAGCCAGTCAAAGTCCCGGATTCCCTGAAAAAAAAATTGGCCCTCCTGCAGTTAAAATAGCTGGGCAGAAAATTGGAACAGCACCATCTCTAGATAGGGTTAGGGTTAGGGAATAGGGGTTTTTAGAGAATCACCCCTGGGGGCGATTTGGATCCGTAAGTGATGTACCATACATCAAATGAAAGGTCTTGAAGAGCTATGAATATAGGACTTGGTATCGAATGGCTCCGCCCCTTCCTGTGGTTTAGGCCGTCAATTTTGCAGGGGTCCACGGACCCCCCTGGAGGGGTCCAGCTTGTCAAAGTCCCGGATTCCCTGAAAAAAAAATTGGCCCTCCTGCAGTTAACATAGCTGGGCAGAAAATCAGAACGGCACCATCTCTAGATAGGGTTAGGGTTAGGGTTAGGGGAATAGGGGGTTTTTAGTGAATCACCCCTGGGGGCGATTTGGATCCATAAGGTCGATAGTGATGTACCATACATCAAATGAAAGGTCTTGAAGAGCTATGAATATAGGACTTGGTTTCAAATGGCTCTGCCCCTTCCTGTGGGTTAGGCCGTCAATTTTGCAGGGGTCCACGGACCCCCCTGGAGGGGTCCAGCCGGTCAAAGTCCCGGATTCCCTGAAAAAAAATTTGGCCCTCCTGCAGTTAACATAGCTGGGCAGAAAATTGGAACAGCACCATCTCTAGATAGGGTTAGGGAATAAGGGGTTTTTAGAGAATTGCCCCTGGGGGCGATTTGGATCCGTAAGGTCGATAGTGATGTACCATACATCAAATGAAAGGTCTTGAAGAGCTATGAATATAGGACTTGGTTTCGAATGGCTCCGCTCCTTCCTGTGGGTTAGGCCGTCAATTTTGCAGGGGTCCACGGACCCCCCTGGAGGGGTCCAGCTTGTCAAAGTCCCGGATTCCCTGCAAAAATGTTGGCCCTCCTGCAGTTAACATAGCTGGGCAGAAAATTGGAACGGCACCATCCCTAGATAGGGTTTGGGAATAAGGGGTTTTTAGAGAATTGCCCCTGGGGGCGATTTGGATCCGTAAGGTCGATAGTGATGTACCATACATCAAATGAAAGGTCTTGAAGAGCTATGAATATAGGACTTGGTTTCGAATGGCTCCGCTCCTTCCTGTGGGTTAAGGCCGTCAATGTTGCAGGGGTCCACGGACCCCCCTGGAGGGGTCCAGCTTGTCAAAGTCCCGGATTCCCTGCAAAAAATGTTGGCCCTCCTGCAGTTAACATAGCTGGGCAGAAAATTGGAACGGCACCATCCCTAGATAGGGTTTGGGAATAAGGGGTTTTTAGAGAATTGCCCCTGGGGGCGATTTGGATCCGTAAGGTCGATAGTGATGTACCATACATCAAATGAAAGGTCTTGAAGAGCTATGAATATAGGACTTGGTTTCGAATGGCTCCGCTCCTTCCTGTGGGTTAGGCCGTCAATTTTGCAGGGGTCCACGGACCCCCCTGGAGGGGTCCAGCTTGTCAAAGTCCCGGATTCCCTGCAAAAATGTTGGCCCTCCTGCAGTTAACATAGCTGGGCAGAAAATTGGAACGGCACCATCCCTAGATAGGGTTTGGGAATAAGGGGTTTTTAGAGAATTGCCCCTGGGGGCGATTTGGATCCGTAAGGTCGATAGTGATGTACCATACATCAAATGAAAGGTCTTGAAGAGCTATGAATATAGGACTTGGTTTCGAATGGCTCTGCCCCTTCCTGTGGGTTAGGCCGTCAATTTTGCAGGGGTCCACGGACCCCCCTGGAGGGGTCCAGCCGGTCAAAGTCCCGGATTCCCTGAAAAAAAATAGCTGGGCAGAAAATTGGAACAGCACCATCTCTAGATAGGGTTAGGGTTAGGGAATAGGGGTTTTTAGAGAATCACCCCTGGGGGCTATTTGGATCCGTAAGTGATGTACCATACATCAAATGAAAGGTCTTGAAGAGCTATGAATATAGGACTTGGTTTCGAATGGCTCTGCCCCTTCCTGTGGGTTAGGCCGTCAATTTTGCAGGGGTCCACGGACCCCCCTGGAGGGGTCCAGCCGGTCAAAGTCCCGGATTCCCTGAAAAAAAATAGCTGGGCAGAAAATTGGAACAGCACCATCTCTAGATAGGGTTAGGGTTAGGGAATAGGGGTTTTTAGAGAATCACCCCTGGGGGCTATTTGGATCCGTAAGTGATGTACCATACATCAAATGAAAGGTCTTGAAGAGCTATGAATATAGGACTTGGTTTCGAATGGCTCCGCTCCTTCCTGTGGGTTAGGCCTTTTATTTTGCAGGGGTCCACGGACCCCCCTGGAGGGGTCCAGCTTGTCAAAGTCCTGGATTCCCTGCAAAAAATGTTGGCCCTCCTGCAGTTAACATAGCTGGGCAGAAAATCGGAACGGCACCATCTCTAGATAGGGTTAGGGTTAGGGTTAGGGTTAGGGGAATAGGGGGTTTTTAGTGAATTGCCCCCGGGGCGATTTGGATCCATAAGGTCGATAGTGATGTACCACACATCAAATGAAAGGTCTTGAAGAGCTATGAATATAGGACTTGGTTTCGAATGGCTCCGCTCCTTCCTGTGGGTTAAGGCCGTCAATGTTGCAGGGGTCCACGGACCCCCCTGGAGGGGTCCAGCTTGTCAAAGTCCCGGATTCCCTGCAAAAAGTTTTGGCCCTCCTGCAGTTAACATAGCTGGGCAGAAAATCGGAACGGCACCATCTCTAGATAGGGTTAGGGAATAAGGGGTTTTTAGTGAATTGCCCCTGGGGGCGATTTGGATCCGTAAGGTCGATAGTGATGTACCATACATCAAATGAAAGGTCTTGAAGAGCTATGAATATAGGACTTGGTTTCGAATGGCTCTGCCCCTTCCTGTGGGTTAGGCCGTCAATTTTGCAGGGGTCCACGGACCCCCCTGGAGGGGTCCAGCCGGTCAAAGTCCCGGATTCCCTGAAAAAAAATAGCTGGTCAGAAAATTGGAACAGCACCATCTCTAGATAGGGTTAGGGTTAGGGAATAGGGGTTTTTAGAGAATCACCCCTGGGGGCTATTTGGATCCGTAAGTGATGTACCATACATCAAATGAAAGGTCTTGAAGAGCTATGAATATAGGAATTGGTATCGAATGGCTCCGCCCCTTCCTGTGGGTTAGGCCGTCAATTTTGCAAGGGTCCACGGACCCCCCTGGAGGGGTCCAGCTTGTCAAAGTCCCGGATTCCCTGCAAAAAATGTTGGCCCTCCTGCAGTTAACATAGCTGGGCAGAAAATCGGAACGGCACCATCCCTAGATAGGGTTTGGGAATAAGGGGTTTTTAGAGAATTAAATTAGAACTTTTACGGGCTGAAAATCACTTTTTGGCACTGTGTCAGTGTGTAACTCCAAAACTAAGACAGATAGAGAATTGAAACTGCACTTGGATGTGAATTTGGGCCATTGAGTATTGAGCCAGTTTGACGGCTGTCCTTTTCTGCAGTGATCAAAAGTCACTTTTACGGGCTGAAAATCACTTTTTGGCACTGTGTCAGTGTGTAACTCAAAAACTTAGACAGATAGAGACTTGAAACTAATGTTGAAGGTGAATTTGGGCCATTCTAGGAAGGCTGGTGAGTATTGAGCCAGTTTGGTGGCTGTCCTTTTCTGCAGTTCTCAAAAGTCACTTTCACGGGCGCACTGTGTCAGTTTAAGAATGAAAAGTGTGTAACTCCAAAACTAAGACAGATAGAGAATTGAAACTGCTCTTGGATGTGAATTTGGGCCATTGAGTATTGAGCCAGTTTGACGGCTGTCCTTTTCTGCAGTGATCAAAAGTCACTTTTACGGGCTGAAAATCACTTTTTGGCACTGTGTCAGTGTGTAACTCAAAAACTTAGACAGATAGAGACTTGAAACTAATGTTGAAGGTGAATTTGGGCCATTCTAGGAAAGCTGGTGAGTATTGAGCCAGTTTGGTGGCTGTCCTTTAATGCAGTGCTCAAAAGTCACTTTCACGGGCTGAAAATCACTTTTTGGCACTGTGTCAGTGTTTAACTCCAAAACTAAGACAGATAGAGAAATGAAACTGCTCTTGGACGTGAATTTGGGCCATTGAGTATTGAGCCAGTTTGACGGCTGTCCTTTTCTGCAGTGCTCAAAAGTCACTTTCATGGGCTAAAAATCACTTTTTGGCACTGTGTCGGTGTGTAACTCCAAAACTAGACAGATAGAGAATTGAAACTGCTCTTGGAGGTGAATTTGGGCCATTCTAGGAAGGCTGTTGAGTATTGAGCCAGTTTGGTGGCTGTCCTTTTCTGAAGTTCTCAAAAGTCACTTTCATGGGCGCACTGTGTCAGTTTAAGTATGAAAAGTGTGTAACTCCAAAACTAAGACAGATAGAGAATTGAAACTGCTCTTGGATGTGAATTTGGGCCATTGAGTATTGAGCCAGTTTGACGGCTGTCCTTTTCTGCAGTGATCAAAAGTCACTTTTACGGGCTGAAAATCACTTTTTGGCACTGTGTCAGTGTGTAACTCAAAAACTTAGACAGATAGAGACTTGAAACTGATGTTGAAGGTGAATTTGGGCCATTCTAGGAAGGCTGGTGAGTATTGAGCCAGTTTGGTGGCTGTCCTTTTCTGCAGTTCTCAAAAGTCACTTTCACGGGCGCACTGTGTCAGTTTAAGTATGAAAAGTGTGTAACTCCAAAACTAAGACAGATAGAGAATTGAAACTGCTCTTGGATGTGAATTTGGGCCATTGAGTATTGAAGCCAGTTTGACGGCTGTCCTTTTCTGCAGTGATCAAAAGTCACTTTTACGGGCTGAAAATCACTTTTTGGCACTTTATCAGTGTGTAACTCAAAAACTTAGACAGATAGAGACTTGAAACTAATGTTGAAGGTGAATTTGGGCCATTCTAGGAAAGCTGGTGAGTATTGAGCCAGTTTGGTGGCTGTCCTTTAATGCAGTGCTCAAAAGTCACTTTCACGGGCTGAAAATCACTTTTTGGCACTGTGTCAGTGTTTAACTCCAAAACTAAGACAGATAGAGAAATGAAACTGCTCTTGGACGTGAATTTGGGCCATTGAGTATTGAGCCAGTTTGACGGCTGTCCTTTTCTGCAGTGCTCAAAAGTCACTTTCATGGGCTAAAAATCACTTTTTGGCACTGTGTCGGTGTGTAACTCCAAAACTAAGACAGATAGAGAATTGAAACTGCTCTTAAAGGTGAATTTGGGCCATTCTAGGAAGGCTGGTGAGTATTGAGCCTTTGGGCCATTCTAGGAAGGCTGGTGAGTATTGAGCCAGTTTGGTGGCTGTCCTTTTCTGAAGTTCTCAAAAGTCACTTTCATGGGCGCACTGTGTCAGTTTAAGTATGAAAGGTCTTGAAGAGCTATGAATATAGGACTTGGTTTCGAATGGCTCTGCCCCTTCCTGTGGGTTAGGCCGTCAATTTTGCAGGGGTCCACGGACCCCCCTGGAGGGGTCCAGCCGGTCAAAGTCCCGGATTCCCTGAAAACAATTTTGGCCCTCCTGCAGTTAACATAGCTGGGCAGAAAATTGGAACGGCACCATCTCTAGTTAGGGTTAGGGAATAGGGGTTTTTAGAGAATCACCCCTGGGGGCGATTTGGATTCGTAAGTGATGTACCATACATCAAATCAAAGGTCTTGAAGAGCTATGAATATAGGACTTGGTATCGAATGGCTCCGCCCCTTCCTGTGGGTTAGGCCGTCAATTTTGCAGGGGTCCACGGACCCCTAGGGAATAGGGGTTTTTAGAGAATCACCCCTGGGGGCGATTTGGATCCGTAAGTGATGTACCATACATCAAATGAAAGGTCTTGAAGAGCTATGAATATAGGACTTGGTATCGAATGGCTCCGCCCCTTCCTGTGGGTTAGGCCGTCAATTTTGCAAGGGTCCACGGACCCCCCTGGAGGGGTCCAGCTTGTCAAAGTCCCGGATTCCCTGCAAAAAATGTTGGCCCTCCTGCAGTTAACATAGCTGGGCAGAAAATCGGAACGGCACCATCCCTAGATAGGGTTTGGGAATAAGGGGTTTTTAGAGAATTGCCCCTGGGGGCGATTTGGATCCGTAAGTGATGTACCATACATCAAATGAAAGGTCTTGAAGAGCTATGAATATAGGACTTGGTTTCGAATGGCTCTGCCCCTTCCTGTGGGTTAGGCCGTCAATTTTGCAGGGGTCCACGGACCCCCCTGGAGGGGTCCAGCCAGTCAAAGTCCCGGATTCCCTGAAAAAAAAATTGGCCCTCCTGCAGTTAAAATAGCTGGGCAGAAAATTGGAACAGCACCATCTCTAGATAGGGTTAGGGTTAGGGAATAGGGGTTTTTAGAGAATCACCCCTGGGGGCGATTTGGATCCGTAAGTGATGTACCATACATCAA
Organism: Nannobrachium achirus; assembly: GCF_963921795.1. NCBI lineage: Eukaryota > Metazoa > Chordata > Actinopteri > Myctophiformes > Myctophidae > Nannobrachium > Nannobrachium achirus. The sequence continues at coordinate 141,025 of NW_027665144.1, forward strand.
ATGAAAGGTCTTGAAGAGCTATGAATATAGGACTTGGTATCGAATGGCTCCGCCCCTTCCTGTGGTTTAGGCCGTCAATTTTGCAGGGGTCCACGGACCCCCCTGGAGGGGTCCAGCTTGTCAAAGTCCCGGATTCCCTGAAAAAAAATGTGGCCCTCCTGCAGTTAACATAGCTGGGCAGAAAATCAGAACGGCACCATCTCTAGATAGGGTTAGGGTTAGGGTTAGGGGAATAGGGGGTTTTTAGTGAATCACCCCTGGGGGCGATTTGGATCCATAAGGTCGATAGTGATGTACCATACATCAAATGAAAGGTCTTGAAGAGCTATGAATATAGGACTTGGTTTCAAATGGCTCTGCCCCTTCCTGTGGGTTAGGCCGTCAATTTTGCAGGGGTCCACGGACCCCCCTGGAGGGGTCCAGCCGGTCAAAGTCCCGGATTCCCTGAAAAAAAATTTGGCCCTCCTGCAGTTAACATAGCTGGGCAGAAAATTGGAACGGCACCATCCCTAGATAGGGTTAGGGAATAAGGGGTTTTTAGAGAATTGCCCCTGGGGGCGATTTGGATCCGTAAGGTCGATAGTGATGTACCATACATCAAATGAAAGGTCTTGAAGAGCTATGAATATAGGACTTGGTTTCGAATGGCTCCGCTCCTTCCTGTGGGTTAGGCCGTCAATTTTGCAGGGGTCCACGGACCCCCCTGGAGGGGTCCAGCTTGTCAAAGTCCCGGATTCCCTGCAAAAATGTTGGCCCTCCTGCAGTTAACATAGCTGGGCAGAAAATTGGAACGGCACCATCCCTAGATAGGGTTTGGGAATAAGGGGTTTTTAGAGAATTGCCCCTGGGGGCGATTTGGATCCGTAAGGTCGATAGTGATGTACCATACATCAAATGAAAGGTCTTGAAGAGCTATGAATATAGGACTTGGTTTCGAATGGCTCCGCTCCTTCCTGTGGGTTAAGGCCGTCAATGTTGCAGGGGTCCACGGACCCCCCTGGAGGGGTCCAGCTTGTCAAAGTCCCGGATTCCCTGCAAAAAATGTTGGCCCTCCTGCAGTTAACATAGCTGGGCAGAAAATTGGAACGGCACCATCCCTAGATAGGGTTTGGGAATAAGGGGTTTTTAGAGAATTGCCCCTGGGGGCGATTTGGATCCGTAAGGTCGATAGTGATGTACCATACATCAAATGAAAGGTCTTGAAGAGCTATGAATATAGGACTTGGTTTCGAATGGCTCCGCTCCTTCCTGTGGGTTAGGCCGTCAATTTTGCAGGGGTCCACGGACCCCCCTGGAGGGGTCCAGCTTGTCAAAGTCCCGGATTCCCTGCAAAAATGTTGGCCCTCCTGCAGTTAACATAGCTGGGCAGAAAATTGGAACGGCACCATCCCTAGATAGGGTTTGGGAATAAGGGGTTTTTAGAGAATTGCCCCTGGGGGCGATTTGGATCCGTAAGGTCGATAGTGATGTACCATACATCAAATGAAAGGTCTTGAAGAGCTATGAATATAGGACTTGGTTTCGAATGGCTCTGCCCCTTCCTGTGGGTTAGGCCGTCAATTTTGCAGGGGTCCACGGACCCCCCTGGAGGGGTCCAGCCGGTCAAAGTCCCGGATTCCCTGAAAAAAAATAGCTGGGCAGAAAATTGGAACAGCACCATCTCTAGATAGGGTTAGGGTTAGGGAATAGGGGTTTTTAGAGAATCACCCCTGGGGGCTATTTGGATCCGTAAGTGATGTACCATACATCAAATGAAAGGTCTTGAAGAGCTATGAATATAGGACTTGGTTTCGAATGGCTCTGCCCCTTCCTGTGGGTTAGGCCGTCAATTTTGCAGGGGTCCACGGACCCCCCTGGAGGGGTCCAGCCGGTCAAAGTCCCGGATTCCCTGAAAAAAAATAGCTGGGCAGAAAATTGGAACAGCACCATCTCTAGATAGGGTTAGGGTTAGGGAATAGGGGTTTTTAGAGAATCACCCCTGGGGGCTATTTGGATCCGTAAGTGATGTACCATACATCAAATGAAAGGTCTTGAAGAGCTATGAATATAGGACTTGGTTTCGAATGGCTCCGCTCCTTCCTGTGGGTTAGGCCTTTTATTTTGCAGGGGTCCACGGACCCCCCTGGAGGGGTCCAGCTTGTCAAAGTCCTGGATTCCCTGCAAAAAATGTTGGCCCTCCGCAGTTAACATAGCTGGGCAGAAAATCGGAACGGCACCATCTCTAGATAGGGTTAGGGTTAGGGTTAGGGTTAGGGGAATAGGGGGTTTTTAGTGAATTGCCCCTGGGGGCGATTTGGATCCGTAAGGTCGATAGTGATGTACCATACATCAAATGAAAGGTCTTGAAGAGCTATGAATATAGGACTTGGTTTCGAATGGCTCTGCCCCTTCCTGTGGGTTAGGCCGTCAATTTTGCAGGGGTCCACGGACCCCCCTGGAGGGGTCCAGCCGGTCAAAGTCCCGGATTCCCTGAAAAAAAATAGCTGGTCAGAAAATTGGAACAGCACCATCTCTAGATAGGGTTAGGGTTAGGGAATAGGGGTTTTTAGAGAATCACCCCTGGGGGCTATTTGGATCCGTAAGTGATGTACCATACATCAAATGAAAGGTCTTGAAGAGCTATGAATATAGGAATTGGTATCGAATGGCTCCGCCCCTTCCTGTGGGTTAGGCCGTCAATTTTGCAAGGGTCCACGGACCCCCCTGGAGGGGTCCAGCTTGTCAAAGTCCCGGATTCCCTGCAAAAAATGTTGGCCCTCCTGCAGTTGACATAGCTGGGCAGAAAATCGGAACGGCACCATCCCTAGATAGGGTTTGGGAATAAGGGATTTTTAGAGAATTAAATTAGAACTTTTACGGGCTGAAAATCACTTTTTGGCACTGTGTCAGTGTGTAACTCCAAAACTAAGACAGATAGAGAATTGAAACTGCACTTGGATGTGAATTTGGGCCATTGAGTATTGAGCCAGTTTGACGGCTGTCCTTTTCTGCAGTGATCAAAAGTCACTTTTACGGGCTGAAAATCACTTTTTGGCAATGTGTCAGTGTGTAACTCAAAAACTTAGACAGATAGAGACTTGAAACTGATGTTGAAGGTGAATTTGGGCCATTCTAGGAAGGCTGGTGAGTATTGAGCCAGTTTGGTGGCTGTCCCTTTCTGCAGTTCTCAAAAGTCACTTTCACGGGCGCACTGTGTCAGTTTAAGTATGAAAAGTGTGTAACTCCAAAACTAAGACAGATAGAGAATTGAAACTGCTCTTGGATGTGAATTTGGGCCATTGAGTATTGAAGCCAGTTTGACGGCTGTCCTTTTCTGCAGTGATCAAAAGTCACTTTTACGGGCTGAAAATCACTTTTTGGCACTGTGTCAGTGTGTAACTCAAAAACTTAGACAGATAGAGACTTGAAACTAATGTTGAAGGTGAATTTGGGCCATTCTAGGAAAGCTGGTGAGTATTGAGCCAGTTTGGTGGCTGTCCTTTAATGCAGTGCTCAAAAGTCACTTTCACGGGCTGAAAATCACTTTTTGGCACTGTGTCAGTGTTTAACTCCAAAACTAAGACAGATAGAGAAATGAAACTGCTCTTGGACGTGAATTTGGGCCATTGAGTATTGAGCCAGTTTGACGGCTGTCCTTTTCTGCAGTGCTCAAAAGTCACTTTCATGGGCTAAAAATCACTTTTTGGCACTGTGTCGGTGTGTAACTCCAAAACTAAGACAGATAGAGAATTGAAACTGCTCTTAAAGGTGAATTTGGGCCATTCTAGGAAGGCTGGTGAGTATTGAGCCTTTGGGCTATTCTAGGAAGGCTGGTGAGTATTGAGCCAGTTTGGTGGCTGTCCTTTTCTGAAGTTCTCAAAAGTCACTTTCATGGGCGCACTGTGTCAGTTTAAGTATGAAAGGTCTTGAAGAGCTATGAATATAGGACTTGGTTTCGAATGGCTCTGCCCCTTCCTGTGGGTTAGGCCGTCAATTTTGCAGGGGTCCACGGACCCCCCTGGAGGGGTCCAGCCGGTCAAAGTCCCGGATTCCCTGAAAACAATTTTGGCCCTCCTGCAGTTAACATAGCTGGGCAGAAAATTGGAACGGCACCATCTCTAGTTAGGGTTAGGGAATAGGGGTTTTTAGAGAATCACCCCTGGGGGCGATTTGGATTCGTAAGTGATGTACCATACATCAAATCAAAGGTCTTGAAGAGCTATGAATATAGGACTTGGTATCGAATGGCTCCGCCCCTTCCTGTGGGTTAGGCCGTCAATTTTGCAGGCGTCCACGGACCCCTAGGGAATAGGGGTTTTTAGAGAATCACCCCTGGGGGCGATTTGGATCCGTAAGTGATGTACCATACATCAAATGAAAGGTCTTGAAGAGCTATGAATATAGGAATTGGTATCGAATGGCTCCGCCCCTTCCTGTGGGTTAGGCCGTCAATTTTGCAAGGGTCCACGGACCCCCCTGGAGGGGTCCAGCTTGTCAAAGTCCCGGATTCCCTGCAAAAAATGTTGGCCCTCCTGCAGTTAACATAGCTGGGCAGAAAATCGGAACGGCACCATCCCTAGATAGGGTTTGGGAATAAGGGGTTTTTAGAGAATTAAATTAGAACTTTTACGGGCTGAAAATCACTTTTTGGCACTGTGTCAGTGTGTAACTCAAAAACTTAGACAGATAGAGACTTGAAACTAATGTTGAAGGTGAATTTGGGCCATTCTAGGAAGGCTGGTGAGTATTGAGCCAGTTTGGTGGCTGTCCTTTTCTGCAGTTCTCAAAAGTCACTTTCACGGGCGCACTGTGTCAGTTTAAGAATGAAAAGTGTGTAACTCCAAAACTAAGACAGATAGAGAATTGAAACTGCTCTTGGATGTGAATTTGGGCCATTGAGTATTGAGCCAGTTTGACGGCTGTCCTTTTCTGCAGTGATCAAAAGTCACTTTTACGGGCTGAAAATCACTTTTTGGCACTGTGTCAGTGTTTAACTCCAAAACTAAGACAGATAGAGAAATGAAACTGCTCTTGGACGTGAATTTGGGCCATTGAGTATTGAGCCAGTTTGACGGCTGTCCTTTTCTGCAGTGCTCAAAAGTCACTTTCATGGGCTAAAAATCACTTTTTGGCACTGTGTCGGTGTGTAACTCCAAAACTAGACAGATAGAGAATTGAAACTGCTCTTGGAGGTGAATTTGGGCCATTCTAGGAAGGCTGTTGAGTATTGAGCCAGTTTGGTGGCTGTCCTTTTCTGAAGTTCTCAAAAGTCACTTTCATGGGCGCACTGTGTCAGTTTAAGTATGAAAAGTGTGTAACTCCAAAACTAAGACAGATAGAGAATTGAAACTGCTCTTGGATGTGAATTTGGGCCATTGAGTATTGAGCCAGTTTGACGGCTGTCCTTTTCTGCAGTGATCAAAAGTCACTTTTACGGGCTGAAAATCACTTTTTGGCAATGTGTCAGTGTGTAACTCAAAAACTTAGACAGATAGAGACTTGAAACTGATGTTGAAGGTGAATTTGGGCCATTCTAGGAAGGCTGGTGAGTATTGAGCCAGTTTGGTGGCTGTCCTTTTCTGCAGTTCTCAAAAGTCACTTTCACGGGCGCACTGTGTCAGTTTAAGTATGAAAAGTGTGTAACTCCAAAACTAAGACAGATAGAGAATTGAAACTGCTCTTGGATGTGAATTTGGGCCATTGAGTATTGAAGCCAGTTTGACGGCTGTCCTTTTCTGCAGTGATCAAAAGTCACTTTTACGGGCTGAAAATCACTTTTTGGCACTGTGTCAGTGTGTAACTCAAAAACTTAGACAGATAGAGACTTGAAACTAATGTTGAAGGTGAATTTGGGCCATTCTAGGAAAGCTGGTGAGTATTGAGCCAGTTTGGTGGCTGTCCTTTAATGCAGTGCTCAAAAGTCACTTTCACGGGCTGAAAATCACTCTTTGGCACTGTGTCAGTGTTTAACTCCAAAACTAAGACAGATAGAGAAATGAAACTGCTCTTGGACGTGAATTTGGGCCATTGAGTATTGAGCCAGTTTGACGGCTGTCCTTTTCTGCAGTGCTCAAAAGTCACTTTCATGGGCTAAAAATCACTTTTTGGCACTGTGTCGGTGTGTAACTCCAAAACTAGACAGATAGAGAATTGAAACTGCTCTTGGAGGTGAATTTGGGCCATTCTAGGAAGGCTGTTGAGTATTGAGCCAGTTTGGTGGCTGTCCTTTTCTGAAGTTCTCAAAAGTCACTTTCATGGGCGCACTGTGTCAGTTTAAGTATGAAAAGTGTGTAACTCCAAAACTAAGACAGATAGAGAATTGAAACTGCTCTTGGATGTGAATTTGGGCCATTGAGTATTGAGCCAGTTTGACGGCTGTCCTTTTCTGCAGTGATCAAAAGTCACTTTTACGGGCTGAAAATCACTTTTTGGCAATGTGTCAGTGTGTAACTCAAAAACTTAGACAGATAGAGACTTGAAACTGATGTTGAAGGTGAATTTGGGCCATTCTAGGAAGGCTGGTGAGTATTGAGCCAGTTTGGTGGCTGTCCTTTTCTGCAGTTCTCAAAAGTCACTTTCACGGGCGCACTGTGTCAGTTTAAGTATGAAAAGTGTGTAACTCCAAAACTAAGACAGATAGAGAATTGAAACTGCTCTTGGATGTGAATTTGGGCCATTGAGTATTGAAGCCAGTTTGACGGCTGTCCTTTTCTGCAGTGATCAAAAGTCACTTTTACGGGCTGAAAATCACTTTTTGGCACTGTGTCAGTGTGTAACTCAAAAACTTAGACAGATAGAGACTTGAAACTAATGTTGAAGGTGAATTTGGGCCATTCTAGGAAAGCTGGTGAGTATTGAGCCAGTTTGGTGGCTGTCCTTTAATGCAGTGCTCAAAAGTCACTTTCACGGGCTGAAAATCACTTTTTGGCACTGTGTCAGTGTTTAACTCCAAAACTAAGACAGATAGAGAAATGAAACTGCTCTTGGACGTGAATTTGGGCCATTGAGTATTGAGCCAGTTTGACGGCTGTCCTTTTCTGCAGTGCTCAAAAGTCACTTTCATGGGCTAAAAATCACTTTTTGGCACTGTGTCGGTGTGTAACTCCAAAACTAAGACAGATAGAGAATTGAAACTGCTCTTAAAGGTGAATTTGGGCCATTCTAGGAAGGCTGGTGAGTATTGAGCCTTTGGGCCATTCTAGGAAGGCTGGTGAGTATTGAGCCAGTTTGGTGGCTGTCCTTTTCTGAAGTTCTCAAAAGTCACTTTCATGGGCGCACTGTGTCAGTTTAAGTATGAAAGGTCTTGAAGAGCTATGAATATAGGACTTGGTTTCGAATGGCTCTGCCCCTTCCTGTGGGTTAGGCCGTCAATTTTGCAGGGGTCCACGGACCCCCCTGGAGGGGTCCAGCCGGTCAAAGTCCCGGATTCCCTGAAAACAATTTTGGCCCTCCTGCAGTTAACATAGCTGGGCAGAAAATTGGAACGGCACCATCTCTAGTTAGGGTTAGGGAATAGGGGTTTTTAGAGAATCACCCCTGGGGGCGATTTGGATTCGTAAGTGATGTACCATACATCAAATCAAAGGTCTTGAAGAGCTATGAATATAGGACTTGGTATCGAATGGCTCCGCCCCTTCCTGTGGGTTAGGCCGTCAATTTTGCAGGCGTCCACGGACCCCTAGGGAATAGGGGTTTTTAGAGAATCACCCCTGGGGGCGATTTGGATCCGTAAGTGATGTACCATACATCAAATGAAAGGTCTTGAAGAGCTATGAATATAGGAATTGGTATCGAATGGCTCCGCCCCTTCCTGTGGGTTAGGCCGTCAATTTTGCAAGGGTCCACGGACCCCCCTGGAGGGGTCCAGCTTGTCAAAGTCCCGGATTCCCTGCAAAAAATGTTGGCCCTCCTGCAGTTAACATAGCTGGGCAGAAAATCGGAACGGCACCATCCCTAGATAGGGTTTGGGAATAAGGGGTTTTTAGAGAATTAAATTAGAACTTTTACGGGCTGAAAATCACTTTTTGGCACTGTGTCAGTGTGTAACTCCAAAACTAAGACAGATAGAGAATTGAAACTGCACTTGGATGTGAATTTGGGCCATTGAGTATTGAGCCAGTTTGACGGCTGTCCTTTTCTGCAGTGATCAAAAGTCACTTTTACGGGCTGAAAATCACTTTTTGGCACTGTGTCAGTGTGTAACTCAAAAACTTAGACAGATAGAGACTTGAAACTAATGTTGAAGGTGAATTTGGGCCATTCTAGGAAGGCTGGTGAGTATTGAGCCAGTTTGGTGGCTGTCCTTTTCTGCAGTTCTCAAAAGTCACTTTCACGGGCGCACTGTGTCAGTTTAAGAATGAAAAGTGTGTAACTCCAAAACTAAGACAGATAGAGAATTGAAACTGCTCTTGGATGTGAATTTGGGCCATTGAGTATTGAGCCAGTTTGACGGCTGTCCTTTTCTGCAGTGATCAAAAGTCACTTTTACGGGCTGAAAATCACTTTTTGGCACTGTGTCAGTGTGTAACTCAAAAACTTAGACACATAGAGACTTGAAACTAATGTTGAAGGTGAATTTGGGCCATTTTAGGAAAGCTGGTGAGTATTGAGCCAGTTTGGTGGCTGTCCTTTAATGCAGTGCTCAAAAGTCACTTTCACGGGCTGAAAATCACTTTTTGGCACTGTGTCAGTGTTTAACTCCAAAACTAAGACAGATAGAGAAATGAAACTGCTCTTGGACGTGAATTTGGGCCATTGAGTATTGAGCCAGTTTGACGGCTGTCCTTTTCTGCAGTGCTCAAAAGTCACTTTCATGGGCTAAAAATCACTTTTTGGCACTGTGTCGGTGTGTAACTCCAAAACTAGACAGATAGAGAATTGAAACTGCTCTTGGAGGTGAATTTGGGCCATTCTAGGAAGGCTGTTGAGTATTGAGCCAGTTTGGTGGCTGTCCTTTTCTGAAGTTCTCAAAAGTCACTTTCATGGGCGCACTGTGTCAGTTTAAGTATGAAAAGTGTGTAACTCCAAAACTAAGACAGATAGAGAATTGAAACTGCTCTTGGATGTGAATTTGGGCCATTGAGTATTGAGCCAGTTTGACGGCTGTCCTTTTCTGCAGTGATCAAAAGTCACTTTTACGGGCTGAAAATCACTTTTTGGCACTGTGTCAGTGTGTAACTCAAAAACTTAGACAGATAGAGACTTGAAACTGATGTTGAAGGTGAATTTGGGCCATTCTAGGAAGGCTGGTGAGTATTGAGCCAGTTTGGTGGCTGTCCTTTTCTGCAGTTCTCAAAAGTCACTTTCACGGGCGCACTGTGTCAGTTTAAGTATGAAAAGTGTGTAACTCCAAAACTAAGACAGATAGAGAATTGAAACTGCTCTTGGATGTGAATTTGGGCCATTGAGTATTGAAGCCAGTTTGACGGCTGTCCTTTTCTGCAGTGATCAAAAGTCACTTTTACGGGCTGAAAATCACTTTTTGGCACTGTATCAGTGTGTAACTCAAAAACTTAGACAGATAGAGACTTGAAACTAATGTTGAAGGTGAATTTGGGCCATTCTAGGAAAGCTGGTGAGTATTGAGCCAGTTTGGTGGCTGTCCTTTAATGCAGTGCTCAAAAGTCACTTTCACGGGCTGAAAATCACTTTTTGGCACTGTGTCAGTGTTTAACTCCAAAACTAAGACAGATAGAGAAATGAAACTGCTCTTGGACGTGAATTTGGGCCATTGAGTATTGAGCCAGTTTGACGGCTGTCCTTTTCTGCAGTGCTCAAAAGTCACTTTCATGGGCTAAAAATCACTTTTTGGCACTGTGTCGGTGTGTAACTCCAAAACTAAGACAGATAGAGAATTGAAACTGCTCTTAAAGGTGAATTTGGGCCATTCTAGGAAGGCTGGTGAGTATTGAGCCTTTGGGCCATTCTAGGAAGGCTGGTGAGTATTGAGCCAGTTTGGTGGCTGTCCTTTTCTGAAGTTCTCAAAAGTCACTTTCATGGGCGCACTGTGTCAGTTTAAGTATGAAAGGTCTTGAAGAGCTATGAATATAGGACTTGGTTTCGAATGGCTCTGCCCCTTCCTGTGGGTTAGGCCGTCAATTTTGCAGGGGTCCACGGACCCCCCTGGAGGGGTCCAGCCGGTCAAAGTCCCGGATTCCCTGAAAACAATTTTGGCCCTCCTGCAGTTAACATAGCTGGGCAGAAAATTGGAACGGCACCATCTCTAGTTAGGGTTAGGGAATAGGGGTTTTTAGAGAATCACCCCTGGGGGCGATTTGGATTCGTAAGTGATGTACCATACATCAAATCAAAGGTCTTGAAGAGCTATGAATATAGGACTTGGTATCGAATGGCTCCGCCCCTTCCTGTGGGTTAGGCCGTCAATTTTGCAGGGGTCCACGGACCCCTAGGGAATAGGGGTTTTTAGAGAATCACCCCTGGGGGCGATTTGGATCCGTAAGTGATGTACCATACATCAAATGAAAGGTCTTGAAGAGCTATGAATATAGGACTTGGTATCGAATGGCTCCGCCCCTTCCTGTGGGTTAGGCCGTCAATTTTGCAAGGGTCCACGGACCCCCCTGGAGGGGTCCAGCTTGTCAAAGTCCCGGATTCCCTGCAAAAAATGTTGGCCCTCCTGCAGTTAACATAGCTGGGCAGAAAATCGGAACGGCACCATCCCTAGATAGGGTTTGGGAATAAGGGGTTTTTAGAGAATTGCCCCTGGGGGCGATTTGGATCCGTAAGTGATGTACCATACATCAAATGAAAGGTCTTGAAGAGCTATGAATATAGGACTTGGTTTCGAATGGCTCTGCCCCTTCCTGTGGGTTAGGCCGTCAATTTTGCAGGGGTCCACGGACCCCCCTGGAGGGGTCCAGCCAGTCAAAGTCCCGGATTCCCTGAAAAAAAAATTGGCCCTCCTGCAGTTAAAATAGCTGGGCAGAAAATTGGAACAGCACCATCTCTAGATAGGGTTAGGGTTAGGGAATAGGGGTTTTTAGAGAATCACCCCTGGGGGCGATTTGGATCCGTAAGTGATGTACCATACATCAAATGAAAGGTCTTGAAGAGCTATGAATATAGGACTTGGTATCGAATGGCTCCGCCCCTTCCTGTGGTTTAGGCCGTCAATTTTGCAGGGGTCCACGGACCCCCCTGGAGGGGTCCAGCTTGTCAAAGTCCCGGATTCCCTGAAAAAAAAATTGGCCCTCCTGCAGTTAACATAGCTGGGCAGAAAATCAGAACGGCACCATCTCTAGATAGGGTTAGGGTTAGGGTTAGGGGAATAGGGGGTTTTTAGTGAATCACCCCTGGGGGCGATTTGGATCCATAAGGTCGATAGTGATGTACCATACATCAAATGAAAGGTCTTGAAGAGCTATGAATATAGGACTTGGTTTCAAATGGCTCTGCCCCTTCCTGTGGGTTAGGCCGTCAATTTTGCAGGGGTCCACGGACCCCCCTGGAGGGGTCCAGCCGGTCAAAGTCCCGGATTCCCTGAAAAAAAATTTGGCCCTCCTGCAGTTAACATAGCTGGGCAGAAAATTGGAACAGCACCATCTCTAGATAGGGTTAGGGAATAAGGGGTTTTTAGAGAATTGCCCCTGGGGGCGATTTGGATCCGTAAGGTCGATAGTGATGTACCATACATCAAATGAAAGGTCTTGAAGAGCTATGAATATAGGACTTGGTTTCGAATGGCTCCGCTCCTTCCTGTGGGTTAGGCCGTCAATTTTGCAGGGGTCCACGGACCCCCCTGGAGGGGTCCAGCTTGTCAAAGTCCCGGATTCCCTGCAAAAATGTTGGCCCTCCTGCAGTTAACATAGCTGGGCAGAAAATTGGAACGGCACCATCCCTAGATAGGGTTTGGGAATAAGGGGTTTTTAGAGAATTGCCCCTGGGGGCGATTTGGATCCGTAAGGTCGATAGTGATGTACCATACATCAAATGAAAGGTCTTGAAGAGCTATGAATATAGGACTTGGTTTCGAATGGCTCCGCTCCTTCCTGTGGGTTAAGGCCGTCAATGTTGCAGGGGTCCACGGACCCCCCTGGAGGGGTCCAGCTTGTCAAAGTCCCGGATTCCCTGCAAAAAATGTTGGCCCTCCTGCAGTTAACATAGCTGGGCAGAAAATTGGAACGGCACCATCCCTAGATAGGGTTTGGGAATAAGGGGTTTTTAGAGAATTGCCCCTGGGGGCGATTTGGATCCGTAAGGTCGATAGTGATGTACCATACATCAAATGAAAGGTCTTGAAGAGCTATGAATATAGGACTTGGTTTCGAATGGCTCCGCTCCTTCCTGTGGGTTAGGCCGTCAATTTTGCAGGGGTCCACGGACCCCCCTGGAGGGGTCCAGCTTGTCAAAGTCCCGGATTCCCTGCAAAAATGTTGGCCCTCCTGCAGTTAACATAGCTGGGCAGAAAATTGGAACGGCACCATCCCTAGATAGGGTTTGGGAATAAGGGGTTTTTAGAGAATTGCCCCTGGGGGCGATTTGGATCCGTAAGGTCGATAGTGATGTACCATACATCAAATGAAAGGTCTTGAAGAGCTATGAATATAGGACTTGGTTTCGAATGGCTCTGCCCCTTCCTGTGGGTTAGGCCGTCAATTTTGCAGGGGTCCACGGACCCCCCTGGAGGGGTCCAGCCGGTCAAAGTCCCGGATTCCCTGAAAAAAAATAGCTGGGCAGAAAATTGGAACAGCACCATCTCTAGATAGGGTTAGGGTTAGGGAATAGGGGTTTTTAGAGAATCACCCCTGGGGGCTATTTGGATCCGTAAGTGATGTACCATACATCAAATGAAAGGTCTTGAAGAGCTATGAATATAGGACTTGGTTTCGAATGGCTCTGCCCCTTCCTGTGGGTTAGGCCGTCAATTTTGCAGGGGTCCACGGACCCCCCTGGAGGGGTCCAGCCGGTCAAAGTCCCGGATTCCCTGAAAAAAAATAGCTGGGCAGAAAATTGGAACAGCACCATCTCTAGATAGGGTTAGGGTTAGGGAATAGGGGTTTTTAGAGAATCACCCCTGGGGGCTATTTGGATCCGTAAGTGATGTACCATACATCAAATGAAAGGTCTTGAAGAGCTATGAATATAGGACTTGGTTTCGAATGGCTCCGCTCCTTCCTGTGGGTTAGGCCTTTTATTTTGCAGGGGTCCACGGACCCCCCTGGAGGGGTCCAGCTTGTCAAAGTCCTGGATTCCCTGCAAAAAATGTTGGCCCTCCTGCAGTTAACATAGCTGGGCAGAAAATCGGAACGGCACCATCTCTAGATAGGGTTAGGGTTAGGGTTAGGGTTAGGGGAATAGGGGGTTTTTAGTGAATTGCCCCCGGGGCGATTTGGATCCATAAGGTCGATAGTGATGTACCACACATCAAATGAAAGGTCTTGAAGAGCTATGAATATAGGACTTGGTTTCGAATGGCTCCGCTCCTTCCTGTGGGTTAAGGCCGTCAATGTTGCAGGGGTCCACGGACCCCCCTGGAGGGGTCCAGCTTGTCAAAGTCCCGGATTCCCTGCAAAAAGTTTTGGCCCTCCTGCAGTTAACATAGCTGGGCAGAAAATCGGAACGGCACCATCTCTAGATAGGGTTAGGGAATAAGGGGTTTTTAGTGAATTGCCCCTGGGGGCGATTTGGATCCGTAAGGTCGATAGTGATGTACCATACATCAAATGAAAGGTCTTGAAGAGCTATGAATATAGGACTTGGTTTCGAATGGCTCTGCCCCTTCCTGTGGGTTAGGCCGTCAATTTTGCAGGGGTCCACGGACCCCCCTGGAGGGGTCCAGCCGGTCAAAGTCCCGGATTCCCTGAAAAAAAATAGCTGGTCAGAAAATTGGAACAGCACCATCTCTAGATAGGGTTAGGGTTAGGGAATAGGGGTTTTTAGAGAATCACCCCTGGGGGCTATTTGGATCCGTAAGTGATGTACCATACATCAAATGAAAGGTCTTGAAGAGCTATGAATATAGGACTTGGTTTCAAATGGCTCTGCCCCTTCCTGTGGGTTAGGCCGTCAATTTTGCAGGGGTCCACGGACCCCCCTGGAGGGGTCCAGCCGGTCAAAGTCCCGGATTCCCTGAAAAAAAATTTGGCCCTCCTGCAGTTAACATAGCTGGGCAGAAAATTGGAACAGCACCATCTCTAGATAGGGTTAGGGAATAAGGGGTTTTTAGAGAATTGCCCCTGGGGGCGATTTGGATCCGTAAGGTCGATAGTGATGTACCATACATCAAATGAAAGGTCTTGAAGAGCTATGAATATAGGACTTGGTTTCGAATGGCTCCGCTCCTTCCTGTGGGTTAGGCCGTCAATTTTGCAGGGGTCCACGGACCCCCCTGGAGGGGTCCAGCTTGTCAAAGTCCCGGATTCCCTGCAAAAATGTTGGCCCTCCTGCAGTTAACATAGCTGGGCAGAAAATTGGAACGGCACCATCCCTAGATAGGGTTTGGGAATAAGGGGTTTTTAGAGAATTGCCCCTGGGGGCGATTTGGATCCGTAAGGTCGATAGTGATGTACCATACATCAAATGAAAGGTCTTGAAGAGCTATGAATATAGGACTTGGTTTCGAATGGCTCCGCTCCTTCCTGTGGGTTAAGGCCGTCAATGTTGCAGGGGTCCACGGACCCCCCTGGAGGGGTCCAGCTTGTCAAAGTCCCGGATTCCCTGCAAAAAATGTTGGCCCTCCTGCAGTTAACATAGCTGGGCAGAAAATTGGAACGGCACCATCCCTAGATAGGGTTTGGGAATAAGGGGTTTTTAGAGAATTGCCCCTGGGGGCGATTTGGATCCGTAAGGTCGATAGTGATGTACCATACATCAAATGAAAGGTCTTGAAGAGCTATGAATATAGGACTTGGTTTCGAATGGCTCCGCTCCTTCCTGTGGGTTAGGCCGTCAATTTTGCAGGGGTCCACGGACCCCCCTGGAGGGGTCCAGCTTGTCAAAGTCCCGGATTCCCTGCAAAAATGTTGGCCCTCCTGCAGTTAACATAGCTGGGCAGAAAATTGGAACGGCACCATCCCTAGATAGGGTTTGGGAATAAGGGGTTTTTAGAGAATTGCCCCTGGGGGCGATTTGGATCCGTAAGGTCGATAGTGATGTACCATACATCAAATGAAAGGTCTTGAAGAGCTATGAATATAGGACTTGGTTTCGAATGGCTCTGCCCCTTCCTGTGGGTTAGGCCGTCAATTTTGCAGGGGTCCACGGACCCCCCTGGAGGGGTCCAGCCGGTCAAAGTCCCGGATTCCCTGAAAAAAAATAGCTGGGCAGAAAATTGGAACAGCACCATCTCTAGATAGGGTTAGGGTTAGGGAATAGGGGTTTTTAGAGAATCACCCCTGGGGGCTATTTGGATCCGTAAGTGATGTACCATACATCAAATGAAAGGTCTTGAAGAGCTATGAATATAGGACTTGGTTTCGAATGGCTCTGCCCCTTCCTGTGGGTTAGGCCGTCAATTTTGCAGGGGTCCACGGACCCCCCTGGAGGGGTCCAGCCGGTCAAAGTCCCGGATTCCCTGAAAAAAAATAGCTGGGCAGAAAATTGGAACAGCACCATCTCTAGATAGGGTTAGGGTTAGGGAATAGGGGTTTTTAGAGAATCACCCCTGGGGGCTATTTGGATCCGTAAGTGATGTACCATACATCAAATGAAAGGTCTTGAAGAGCTATGAATATAGGACTTGGTTTCGAATGGCTCCGCTCCTTCCTGTGGGTTAGGCCTTTTATTTTGCAGGGGTCCACGGACCCCCCTGGAGGGGTCCAGCTTGTCAAAGTCCTGGATTCCCTGCAAAAAATGTTGGCCCTCCTGCAGTTAACATAGCTGGGCAGAAAATCGGAACGGCACCATCTCTAGATAGGGTTAGGGTTAGGGTTAGGGTTAGGGGAATAGGGGGTTTTTAGTGAATTGCCCCCGGGGCGATTTGGATCCATAAGGTCGATAGTGATGTACCACACATCAAATGAAAGGTCTTGAAGAGCTATGAATATAGGACTTGGTTTCGAATGGCTCCGCTCCTTCCTGTGGGTTAAGGCCGTCAATGTTGCAGGGGTCCACGGACCCCCCTGGAGGGGTCCAGCTTGTCAAAGTCCCGGATTCCCTGCAAAAAGTTTTGGCCCTCCTGCAGTTAACATAGCTGGGCAGAAAATCGGAACGGCACCATCTCTAGATAGGGTTAGGGAATAAGGGGTTTTTAGTGAATTGCCCCTGGGGGCGATTTGGATCCGTAAGGTCGATAGTGATGTACCATACATCAAATGAAAGGTCTTGAAGAGCTATGAATATAGGACTTGGTTTCGAATGGCTCTGCCCCTTCCTGTGGGTTAGGCCGTCAATTTTGCAGGGGTCCACGGACCCCCCTGGAGGGGTCCAGCCGGTCAAAGTCCCGGATTCCCTGAAAAAAAATAGCTGGTCAGAAAATTGGAACAGCACCATCTCTAGATAGGGTTAGGGTTAGGGAATAGGGGTTTTTAGAGAATCACCCCTGGGGGCTATTTGGATCCGTAAGTGATGTACCATACATCAAATGAAAGGTCTTGAAGAGCTATGAATATAGGAATTGGTATCAAATGGCTCCGCCCCTTCCTGTGGGTTAGGCCGTCAATTTTGCAAGGGTCCACGGACCCCCCTGGAGGGGTCCAGCTTGTCAAAGTCCCGGATTCCCTGCAAAAAATGTTGGCCCTCCTGCAGTTAACATAGCTGGGCAGAAAATCGGAACGGCACCATCCCTAGATAGGGTTTGGGAATAAGGGGTTTTTAGAGAATTAAATTAGAACTTTTACGGGCTGAAAATCACTTTTTGGCACTGTGTCAGTGTGTAACTCCAAAACTAAGACAGATAGAGAATTGAAACTGCACTTGGATGTGAATTTGGGCCATTGAGTATTGAGCCAGTTTGGTGGCTGTCCTTTTCTGCAGTTCTCAAAAGTCACTTTCACGGGCGCACTGTGTCAGTTTAAGAATGAAAAGTGTGTAACTCCAAAACTAAGACAGATAGAGAATTGAAACTGCTCTTGGATGTGAATTTGGGCCATTGAGTATTGAGCCAGTTTGACGGCTGTCCTTTTCTGCAGTGATCAAAAGTCACTTTTACGGGCTGAAAATCACTTTTTGGCACTGTGTCAGTGTGTAACTCAAAAACTTAGACAGATAGAGACTTGAAACTAATGTTGAAGGTGAATTTGGGCCATTCTAGGAAAGCTGGTGAGTATTGAGCCAGTTTGGTGGCTGTCCTTTAATGCAGTGCTCAAAAGTCACTTTCACGGGCTGAAAATCACTTTTTGGCACTGTGTCAGTGTTTAACTCCAAAACTAAGACAGATAGAGAAATGAAACTGCTCTTGGACGTGAATTTGGGCCATTGAGTATTGAGCCAGTTTGACGGCTGTCCTTTTCTGCAGTGCTCAAAAGTCACTTTCATGGGCTAAAAATCACTTTTTGGCACTGTGTCGGTGTGTAACTCCAAAACTAGACAGATAGAGAATTGAAACTGCTCTTGGAGGTGAATTTGGGCCATTCTAGGAAGGCTGTTGAGTATTGAGCCAGTTTGGTGGCTGTCCTTTTCTGAAGTTCTCAAAAGTCACTTTCATGGGCGCACTGTGTCAGTTTAAGTATGAAAAGTGTGTAACTCCAAAACTAAGACAGATAGAGAATTGAAACTGCTCTTGGATGTGAATTTGGGCCATTGAGTATTGAGCCAGTTTGACGGCTGTCCTTTTCTGCAGTGATCAAAAGTCACTTTTACGGGCTGAAAATCACTTTTTGGCACTGTGTCAGTGTGTAACTCAAAAACTTAGACAGATAGAGACTTGAAACTGATGTTGAAGGTGAATTTGGGCCATTCTAGGAAGGCTGGTGAGTATTGAGCCAGTTTGGTGGCTGTCCTTTTCTGCAGTTCTCAAAAGTCACTTTCACGGGCGCACTGTGTCAGTTTAAGTATGAAAAGTGTGTAACTCCAAAACTAAGACAGATAGAGAATTGAAACTGCTCTTGGATGTGAATTTGGGCCATTGAGTATTGAAGCCAGTTTGACGGCTGTCCTTTTCTGCAGTGATCAAAAGTCACTTTTACGGGCTGAAAATCACTTTTTGGCACTGTATCAGTGTGTAACTCAAAAACTTAGACAGATAGAGACTTGAAACTAATGTTGAAGGTGAATTTGGGCCATTCTAGGAAAGCTGGTGAGTATTGAGCCAGTTTGGTGGCTGTCCTTTAATGCAGTGCTCAAAAGTCACTTTCACGGGCTGAAAATCACTTTTTGGCACTGTGTCAGTGTTTAACTCCAAAACTAAGACAGATAGAGAAATGAAACTGCTCTTGGACGTGAATTTGGGCCATTGAGTATTGAGCCAGTTTGACGGCTGTCCTTTTCTGCAGTGCTCAAAAGTCACTTTCATGGGCTAAAAATCACTTTTTGGCACTGTGTCGGTGTGTAACTCCAAAACTAAGACAGATAGAGAATTGAAACTGCTCTTAAAGGTGAATTTGGGCCATTCTAGGAAGGCTGGTGAGTATTGAGCCTTTGGGCCATTCTAGGAAGGCTGGTGAGTATTGAGCCAGTTTGGTGGCTGTCCTTTTCTGAAGTTCTCAAAAGTCACTTTCATGGGCGCACTGTGTCAGTTTAAGTATGAAAGGTCTTGAAGAGCTATGAATATAGGACTTGGTTTCGAATGGCTCTGCCCCTTCCTGTGGGTTAGGCCGTCAATTTTGCAGGGGTCCACGGACCCCCCTGGAGGGGTCCAGCCGGTCAAAGTCCCGGATTCCCTGAAAACAATTTTGGCCCTCCTGCAGTTAACATAGCTGGGCAGAAAATTGGAACGGCACCATCTCTAGTTAGGGTTAGGGAATAGGGGTTTTTAGAGAATCACCCCTGGGGGCGATTTGGAATCGTAAGTGATGTACCATACATCAAATCAAAGGTCTTGAAGAGCTATGAATATAGGACTTGGTATCGAATGGCTCCGCCCCTTCCTGTGGGTTAGGCCGTCAATTTTGCAGGGGTCCACGGACCCCTAGGGAATAGGGGTTTTTAGAGAATCACCCCTGGGGGCGATTTGGATCCGTAAGTGATGTACCATACATCAAATGAAAGGTCTTGAAGAGCTATGAATATAGGACTTGGTATCGAATGGCTCCGCCCCTTCCTGTGGGTTAGGCCGTCAATTTTGCAAGGGTCCACGGACCCCCCTGGAGGGGTCCAGCTTGTCAAAGTCCCGGATTCCCTGCAAAAAATGTTGGCCCTCCTGCAGTTAACATAGCTGGGCAGAAAATCGGAACGGCACCATCCCTAGATAGGGTTTGGGAATAAGGGGTTTTTAGAGAATTGCCCCTGGGGGCGATTTGGATCCGTAAGTGATGTACCATACATCAAATGAAAGGTCTTGAAGAGCTATGAATATAGGACTTGGTTTCGAATGGCTCTGCCCCTTCCTGTGGGTTAGGCCGTCAATTTTGCAGGGGTCCACGGACCCCCCTGGAGGGGTCCAGCCAGTCAAAGTCCCGGATTCCCTGAAAAAAAAATTGGCCCTCCTGCAGTTAAAATAGCTGGGCAGAAAATTGGAACAGCACCATCTCTAGATAGGGTTAGGGTTAGGGAATAGGGGTTTTTAGAGAATCACCCCTGGGGGCGATTTGGATCCGTAAGTGATGTACCATACATCAAATGAAAGGTCTTGAAGAGCTATGAATATAGGACTTGGTATCGAATGGCTCCGCCCCTTCCTGTGGTTTAGGCCGTCAATTTTGCAGGGGTCCACGGACCCCCCTGGAGGGGTCCAGCTTGTCAAAGTCCCGGATTCCCTGAAAAAAAATGTGGCCCTCCTGCAGTTAACATAGCTGGGCAGAAAATCAGAACGGCACCATCTCTAGATAGGGTTAGGGTTAGGGTTAGGGGAATAGGGGGTTTTTAGTGAATCACCCCTGGGGGCGATTTGGATCCATAAGGTCGATAGTGATGTACCATACATCAAATGAAAGGTCTTGAAGAGCTATGAATATAGGACTTGGTTTCAAATGGCTCTGCCCCTTCCTGTGGGTTAGGCCGTCAATTTTGCAGGGGTCCACGGACCCCCCTGGAGGGGTCCAGCCGGTCAAAGTCCCGGATTCCCTGAAAAAAAATTTGGCCCTCCTGCAGTTAACATAGCTGGGCAGAAAATTGGAACAGCACCATCTCTAGATAGGGTTAGGGAATAAGGGGTTTTTAGAGAATTGCCCCTGGGGGCGATTTGGATCCGTAAGGTCGATAGTGATGTACCATACATCAAATGAAAGGTCTTGAAGAGCTATGAATATAGGACTTGGTTTCGAATGGCTCCGCTCCTTCCTGTGGGTTAGGCCGTCAATTTTGCAGGGGTCCACGGACCCCCCTGGAGGGGTCCAGCTTGTCAAAGTCCCGGATTCCCTGCAAAAATGTTGGCCCTCCTGCAGTTAACATAGCTGGGCAGAAAATTGGAACGGCACCATCCCTAGATAGGGTTTGGGAATAAGGGGTTTTTAGAGAATTGCCCCTGGGGGCGATTTGGATCCGTAAGGTCGATAGTGATGTACCATACATCAAATGAAAGGTCTTGAAGAGCTATGAATATAGGACTTGGTTTCGAATGGCTCCGCTCCTTCCTGTGGGTTAAGGCCGTCAATGTTGCAGGGGTCCACGGACCCCCCTGGAGGGGTCCAGCTTGTCAAAGTCCCGGATTCCCTGCAAAAAATGTTGGCCCTCCTGCAGTTAACATAGCTGGGCAGAAAATTGGAACGGCACCATCCCTAGATAGGGTTTGGGAATAAGGGGTTTTTAGAGAATTGCCCCTGGGGGCGATTTGGATCCGTAAGGTCGATAGTGATGTACCATACATCAAATGAAAGGTCTTGAAGAGCTATGAATATAGGACTTGGTTTCGAATGGCTCCGCTCCTTCCTGTGGGTTAGGCCGTCAATTTTGCAGGGGTCCACGGACCCCCCTGGAGGGGTCCAGCTTGTCAAAGTCCCGGATTCCCTGCAAAAATGTTGGCCCTCCTGCAGTTAACATAGCTGGGCAGAAAATTGGAACGGCACCATCCCTAGATAGGGTTTGGGAATAAGGGGTTTTTAGAGAATTGCCCCTGGGGGCGATTTGGATCCGTAAGGTCGATAGTGATGTACCATACATCAAATGAAAGGTCTTGAAGAGCTATGAATATAGGACTTGGTTTCGAATGGCTCTGCCCCTTCCTGTGGGTTAGGCCGTCAATTTTGCAGGGGTCCACGGACCCCCCTGGAGGGGTCCAGCCGGTCAAAGTCCCGGATTCCCTGAAAAAAAATAGCTGGGCAGAAAATTGGAACAGCACCATCTCTAGATAGGGTTAGGGTTAGGGAATAGGGGTTTTTAGAGAATCACCCCTGGGGGCTATTTGGATCCGTAAGTGATGTACCATACATCAAATGAAAGGTCTTGAAGAGCTATGAATATAGGACTTGGTTTCGAATGGCTCTGCCCCTTCCTGTGGGTTAGGCCGTCAATTTTGCAGGGGTCCACGGACCCCCCTGGAGGGGTCCAGCCGGTCAAAGTCCCGGATTCCCTGAAAAAAAATAGCTGGGCAGAAAATTGGAACAGCACCATCTCTAGATAGGGTTAGGGTTAGGGAATAGGGGTTTTTAGAGAATCACCCCTGGGGGCTATTTGGATCCGTAAGTGATGTACCATACATCAAATGAAAGGTCTTGAAGAGCTATGAATATAGGACTTGGTTTCGAATGGCTCCGCTCCTTCCTGTGGGTTAGGCCTTTTATTTTGCAGGGGTCCACGGACCCCCCTGGAGGGGTCCAGCTTGTCAAAGTCCTGGATTCCCTGCAAAAAATGTTGGCCCTCCGCAGTTAACATAGCTGGGCAGAAAATCGGAACGGCACCATCTCTAGATAGGGTTAGGGTTAGGGTTAGGGTTAGGGGAATAGGGGGTTTTTAGTGAATTGCCCCCGGGGCGATTTGGATCCATAAGGTCGATAGTGATGTACCACACATCAAATGAAAGGTCTTGAAGAGCTATGAATATAGGACTTGGTTTCGAATGGCTCCGCTCCTTCCTGTGGGTTAAGGCCGTCAATGTTGCAGGGGTCCACGGACCCCCCTGGAGGGGTCCAGCTTGTCAAAGTCCCGGATTCCCTGCAAAAAGTTTTGGCCCTCCTGCAGTTAACATAGCTGGGCAGAAAATCGGAACGGCACCATCTCTAGATAGGGTTAGGGAATAAGGGGTTTTTAGTGAATTGCCCCTGGGGGCGATTTGGATCCGTAAGGTCGATAGTGATGTACCATACATCAAATGAAAGGTCTTGAAGAGCTATGAATATAGGACTTGGTTTCGAATGGCTCTGCCCCTTCCTGTGGGTTAGGCCGTCAATTTTGCAGGGGTCCACGGACCCCCCTGGAGGGGTCCAGCCGGTCAAAGTCCCGGATTCCCTGAAAAAAAATAGCTGGTCAGAAAATTGGAACAGCACCATCTCTAGATAGGGTTAGGGTTAGGGAATAGGGGTTTTTAGAGAATCACCCCTGGGGGCTATTTGGATCCGTAAGTGATGTACCATACATCAAATGAAAGGTCTTGAAGAGCTATGAATATAGGAATTGGTATCGAATGGCTCCGCCCCTTCCTGTGGGTTAGGCCGTCAATTTTGCAAGGGTCCACGGACCCCCCTGGAGGGGTCCAGCTTGTCAAAGTCCCGGATTCCCTGCAAAAAATGTTGGCCCTCCTGCAGTTAACATAGCTGGGCAGAAAATCGGAACGGCACCATCCCTAGATAGGGTTTGGGAATAAGGGGTTTTTAGAGAATTAAATTAGAACTTTTACGGGCTGAAAATCACTTTTTGGCACTGTGTCAGTGTGTAACTCCAAAACTAAGACAGATAGAGAATTGAAACTGCACTTGGATGTGAATTTGGGCCATTGAGTATTGAGCCAGTTTGACGGCTGTCCTTTTCTGCAGTGATCAAAAGTCACTTTTACGGGCTGAAAATCACTTTTTGGCACTGTGTCAGTGTGTAACTCAAAAACTTAGACAGATAGAGACTTGAAACTAATGTTGAAGGTGAATTTGGGCCATTCTAGGAAGGCTGGTGAGTATTGAGCCAGTTTGGTGGCTGTCCTTTTCTGCAGTTCTCAAAAGTCACTTTCACGGGCGCACTGTGTCAGTTTAAGAATGAAAAGTGTGTAACTCCAAAACTAAGACAGATAGAGAATTGACACTGCTCTTGGATGTGAATTTGGGCCATTGAGTATTGAGCCAGTTTGACGGCTGTCCTTTTCTGCAGTGATCAAAAGTCACTTTTACGGGCTGAAAATCACTTTTGGCACTGTGTCAGTGTGTAACTCAAAAACTTAGACAGATAGAGACTTGAAACTAATGTTGAAGGTGAATTTGGGCCATTCTAGGAAAGCTGGTGAGTATTGAGCCAGTTTGGTGGCTGTCCTTTAATGCAGTGCTCAAAAGTCACTTTCACGGGCTGAAAATCACTTTTTGGCACTGTGTCAGTGTTTAACTCCAAAACTAAGACAGATAGAGAAATGAAACTGCTCTTGGACGTGAATTTGGGCCATTGAGTATTGAGCCAGTTTGACGGCTGTCCTTTTCTGCAGTGCTCAAAAGTCACTTTCATGGGCTAAAAATCACTTTTTGGCACTGTGTCGGTGTGTAACTCCAAAACTAGACAGATAGTTAATTGAAACTGCTCTTGGAGGTGAATTTGGGCCATTCTAGGAAGGCTGTTGAGTATTGAGCCAGTTTGGTGGCTGTCCTTTTCTGAAGTTCTCAAAAGTCACTTTCATGGGCGCACTGTGTCAGTTTAAGTATGAAAAGTGTGTAACTCCAAAACTAAGACAGATAGAGAATTGAAACTGCTCTTGGATGTGAATTTGGGCCATTGAGTATTGAGCCAGTTTGACGGCTGTCCTTTTCTGCAGTGATCAAAAGTCACTTTTACGGGCTGAAAATCACTTTTTGGCACTGTGTCAGTGTGTAACTCAAAAACTTAGACAGATAGAGACTTGAAACTGATGTTGAAGGTGAATTTGGGCCATTCTAGGAAGGCTGGTGAGTATTGAGCCAGTTTGGTGGCTGTCCTTTTCTGCAGTTCTCAAAAGTCACTTTCACGGGCGCACTGTGTCAGTTTAAGTATGAAAAGTGTGTAACTCCAAAACTAAGACAGATAGAGAATTGAAACTGCTCTTGGATGTGAATTTGGGCCATTGAGTATTGAAGCCAGTTTGACGGCTGTCCTTTTCTGCAGTGATCAAAAGTCACTTTTACGGGCTGAAAATCACTTTTTGGCACTGTATCAGTGTGTAACTCAAAAACTTAGACAGATAGAGACTTGAAACTAATGTTGAAGGTGAATTTGGGCCATTCTAGGAAAGCTGGTGAGTATTGAGCCAGTTTGGTGGCTGTCCTTTAATGCAGTGCTCAAAAGTCACTTTCACGGGCTGAAAATCACTTTTTGGCACTGTGTCAGTGTTTAACTCCAAAACTAAGACAGATAGAGAAATGAAACTGCTCTTGGACGTGAATTTGGGCCATTGAGTATTGAGCCAGTTTGACGGCTGTCCTTTTCTGCAGTGCTCAAAAGTCACTTTCATGGGCTAAAAATCACTTTTTGGCACTGTGTCGGTGTGTAACTCCAAAACTAAGACAGATAGAGAATTGAAACTGCTCTTAAAGGTGAATTTGGGCCATTCTAGGAAGGCTGGTGAGTATTGAGCCTTTGGGCCATTCTAGGAAGGCTGGTGAGTATTGAGCCAGTTTGGTGGCTGTCCTTTTCTGAAGTTCTCAAAAGTCACTTTCATGGGCGCACTGTGTCAGTTTAAGTATGAAAGGTCTTGAAGAGCTATGAATATAGGACTTGGTTTCGAATGGCTCTGCCCCTTCCTGTGGGTTAGGCCGTCAATTTTGCAGGGGTCCACGGACCCCCCTGGAGGGGTCCAGCCGGTCAAAGTCCCGGATTCCCTGAAAACAATTTTGGCCCTCCTGCAGTTAACATAGCTGGGCAGAAAATTGGAACGGCACCATCTCTAGTTAGGGTTAGGGAATAGGGGTTTTTAGAGAATCACCCCTGGGGGCGATTTGGATTCGTAAGTGATGTACCATACATCAAATCAAAGGTCTTGAAGAGCTATGAATATAGGACTTGGTATCGAATGGCTCCGCCCCTTCCTGTGGGTTAGGCCGTCAATTTTGCAGGGGTCCACGGACCCCTAGGGAATAGGGGTTTTTAGAGAATCACCCCTGGGGGCGATTTGGATCCGTAAGTGATGTACCATACATCAAATGAAAGGTCTTGAAGAGCTATGAATATAGGACTTGGTATCGAATGGCTCCGCCCCTTCCTGTGGGTTAGGCCGTCAATTTTGCAAGGGTC
This sequence comes from Nannobrachium achirus, assembly GCF_963921795.1. Taxonomy (NCBI): domain Eukaryota; kingdom Metazoa; phylum Chordata; class Actinopteri; order Myctophiformes; family Myctophidae; genus Nannobrachium; species Nannobrachium achirus. The sequence continues at coordinate 166,390 of NW_027665144.1, forward strand.
CACGGACCCCCCTGGAGGGGTCCAGCTTGTCAAAGTCCCGGATTCCCTGCAAAAAATGTTGGCCCTCCTGCAGTTAACATAGCTGGGCAGAAAATCGGAACGGCACCATCTCTAGATAGGGTTAGGGTTAGGGTTAGGGGAATAGGGGGTTTTTAGTGAATCACCCCTGGGGGCGATTTGGATCCATAAGGTCGATAGTGATGTACCATACATCAAATGAAAGGTCTTGAAGAGCTATGAATATAGGACTTGGTTTCAAATGGCTCTGCCCCTTCCTGTGGGTTAGGCCGTCAATTTTGCAGGGGTCCACGGACCCCCCTGGAGGGGTCCAGCCGGTCAAAGTCCCGGATTCCCTGAAAAAAAATTTGGCCCTCCTGCAGTTAACATAGCTGGGCAGAAAATTGGAACAGCACCATCTCTAGATAGGGTTAGGGAATAAGGGGTTTTTAGAGAATTGCCCCTGGGGGCGATTTGGATCCGTAAGGTCGATAGTGATGTACCATACATCAAATGAAAGGTCTTGAAGAGCTATGAATATAGGACTTGGTTTCGAATGGCTCCGCTCCTTCCTGTGGGTTAGGCCGTCAATTTTGCAGGGGTCCACGGACCCCCCTGGAGGGGTCCAGCTTGTCAAAGTCCCGGATTCCCTGCAAAAATGTTGGCCCTCCTGCAGTTAACATAGCTGGGCAGAAAATTGGAACGGCACCATCCCTAGATAGGGTTTGGGAATAAGGGGTTTTTAGAGAATTGCCCCTGGGGGCGATTTGGATCCGTAAGGTCGATAGTGATGTACCATACATCAAATGAAAGGTCTTGAAGAGCTATGAATATAGGACTTGGTTTCGAATGGCTCTGCCCCTTCCTGTGGGTTAGGCCGTCAATTTTGCAGGGGTCCACGGACCCCCCTGGAGGGGTCCAGCCGGTCAAAGTCCCGGATTCCCTGAAAAAAAATAGCTGGGCAGAAAATTGGAACAGCACCATCTCTAGATAGGGTTAGGGTTAGGGAATAGGGTTTTTTAGAGAATCACCCCTGGGGGCTATTTGGATCCGTAAGTGATGTACCATACATCAAATGAAAGGTCTTGAAGAGCTATGAATATAGGACTTGGTTTCGAATGGCTCTGCCCCTTCCTGTGGGTTAGGCCGTCAATTTTGCAGGGGTCCACGGACCCCCCTGGAGGGGTCCAGCCGGTCAAAGTCCCGGATTCCCTGAAAAAAAATAGCTGGGCAGAAAATTGGAACAGCACCATCTCTAGATAGGGTTAGGGTTAGGGAATAGGGGTTTTTAGAGAATCACCCCTGGGGGCTATTTGGATCCGTAAGTGATGTACCATACATCAAATGAAAGGTCTTGAAGAGCTATGAATATAGGACTTGGTTTCGAATGGCTCCGCTCCTTCCTGTGGGTTAGGCCTTTTATTTTGCAGGGGTCCACGGACCCCCCTGGAGGGGTCCAGCTTGTCAAAGTCCTGGATTCCCTGCAAAAAATGTTGGCCCTCCTGCAGTTAACATAGCTGGGCAGAAAATCGGAACGGCACCATCTCTAGATAGGGTTAGGGTTAGGGTTAGGGTTAGGGGAATAGGGGGTTTTTAGTGAATTGCCCCCGGGGCGATTTGGATCCATAAGGTCGATAGTGATGTACCACACATCAAATGAAAGGTCTTGAAGAGCTATGAATATAGGACTTGGTTTCGAATGGCTCCGCTCCTTCCTGTGGGTTAAGGCCGTCAATGTTGCAGGGGTCCACGGACCCCCCTGGAGGGGTCCAGCTTGTCAAAGTCCCGGATTCCCTGCAAAAAGTTTTGGCCCTCCTGCAGTTAACATAGCTGGGCAGAAAATCGGAACGGCACCATCTCTAGATAGGGTTAGGGAATAAGGGGTTTTTAGTGAATTGCCCCTGGGGGCGATTTGGATCCGTAAGGTCGATAGTGATGTACCATACATCAAATGAAAGGTCTTGAAGAGCTATGAATATAGGACTTGGTTTCGAATGGCTCTGCCCCTTCCTGTGGGTTAGGCCGTCAATTTTGCAGGGGTCCACGGACCCCCCTGGAGGGGTCCAGCCGGTCAAAGTCCCGGATTCCCTGAAAAAAAATAGCTGGTCAGAAAATTGGAACAGCACCATCTCTAGATAGGGTTAGGGTTAGGGAATAGGGGTTTTTAGAGAATCACCCCTGGGGGCTATTTGGATCCGTAAGTGATGTACCATACATCAAATGAAAGGTCTTGAAGAGCTATGAATATAGGAATTGGTATCGAATGGCTCCGCCCCTTCCTGTGGGTTAGGCCGTCAATTTTGCAAGGGTCCACGGACCCCCCTGGAGGGGTCCAGCTTGTCAAAGTCCCGGATTCCCTGCAAAAAATGTTGGCCCTCCTGCAGTTAACATAGCTGGGCAGAAAATCGGAACGGCACCATCTCTAGATAGGGTTAGGGTTAGGGTTAGGGGAATAGGGGGTTTTTAGTGAATCACCCCTGGGGGCGATTTGGATCCATAAGGTCGATAGTGATGTACCATACATCAAATGAAAGGTCTTGAAGAGCTATGAATATAGGACTTGGTTTCAAATGGCTCTGCCCCTTCCTGTGGGTTAGGCCGTCAATTTTGCAGGGGTCCACGGACCCCCCTGGAGGGGTCCAGCCGGTCAAAGTCCCGGATTCCCTGAAAAAAAATTTGGCCCTCCTGCAGTTAACATAGCTGGGCAGAAAATTGGAACAGCACCATCTCTAGATAGGGTTAGGGAATAAGGGGTTTTTAGAGAATTGCCCCTGGGGGCGATTTGGATCCGTAAGGTCGATAGTGATGTACCATACATCAAATGAAAGGTCTTGAAGAGCTATGAATATAGGACTTGGTTTCGAATGGCTCCGCTCCTTCCTGTGGGTTAGGCCGTCAATTTTGCAGGGGTCCACGGACCCCCCTGGAGGGGTCCAGCTTGTCAAAGTCCCGGATTCCCTGCAAAAATGTTGGCCCTCCTGCAGTTAACATAGCTGGGCAGAAAATTGGAACGGCACCATCCCTAGATAGGGTTTGGGAATAAGGGGTTTTTAGAGAATTGCCCCTGGGGGCGATTTGGATCCGTAAGGTCGATAGTGATGTACCATACATCAAATGAAAGGTCTTGAAGAGCTATGAATATAGGACTTGGTTTCGAATGGCTCTGCCCCTTCCTGTGGGTTAGGCCGTCAATTTTGCAGGGGTCCACGGACCCCCCTGGAGGGGTCCAGCCGGTCAAAGTCCCGGATTCCCTGAAAAAAAATAGCTGGGCAGAAAATTGGAACAGCACCATCTCTAGATAGGGTTAGGGTTAGGGAATAGGGTTTTTTAGAGAATCACCCCTGGGGGCTATTTGGATCCGTAAGTGATGTACCATACATCAAATGAAAGGTCTTGAAGAGCTATGAATATAGGACTTGGTTTCGAATGGCTCTGCCCCTTCCTGTGGGTTAGGCCGTCAATTTTGCAGGGGTCCACGGACCCCCCTGGAGGGGTCCAGCCGGTCAAAGTCCCGGATTCCCTGAAAAAAAATAGCTGGGCAGAAAATTGGAACAGCACCATCTCTAGATAGGGTTAGGGTTAGGGAATAGGGGTTTTTAGAGAATCACCCCTGGGGGCTATTTGGATCCGTAAGTGATGTACCATACATCAAATGAAAGGTCTTGAAGAGCTATGAATATAGGACTTGGTTTCGAATGGCTCCGCTCCTTCCTGTGGGTTAGGCCTTTTATTTTGCAGGGGTCCACGGACCCCCCTGGAGGGGTCCAGCTTGTCAAAGTCCTGGATTCCCTGCAAAAAATGTTGGCCCTCCTGCAGTTAACATAGCTGGGCAGAAAATCGGAACGGCACCATCTCTAGATAGGGTTAGGGTTAGGGTTAGGGTTAGGGGAATAGGGGGTTTTTAGTGAATTGCCCCCGGGGCGATTTGGATCCATAAGGTCGATAGTGATGTACCACACATCAAATGAAAGGTCTTGAAGAGCTATGAATATAGGACTTGGTTTCGAATGGCTCCGCTCCTTCCTGTGGGTTAAGGCCGTCAATGTTGCAGGGGTCCACGGACCCCCCTGGAGGGGTCCAGCTTGTCAAAGTCCCGGATTCCCTGCAAAAAGTTTTGGCCCTCCTGCAGTTAACATAGCTGGGCAGAAAATCGGAACGGCACCATCTCTAGATAGGGTTAGGGAATAAGGGGTTTTTAGTGAATTGCCCCTGGGGGCGATTTGGATCCGTAAGGTCGATAGTGATGTACCATACATCAAATGAAAGGTCTTGAAGAGCTATGAATATAGGACTTGGTTTCGAATGGCTCTGCCCCTTCCTGTGGGTTAGGCCGTCAATTTTGCAGGGGTCCACGGACCCCCCTGGAGGGGTCCAGCCGGTCAAAGTCCCGGATTCCCTGAAAAAAAATAGCTGGTCAGAAAATTGGAACAGCACCATCTCTAGATAGGGTTAGGGTTAGGGAATAGGGGTTTTTAGAGAATCACCCCTGGGGGCTATTTGGATCCGTAAGTGATGTACCATACATCAAATGAAAGGTCTTGAAGAGCTATGAATATAGGAATTGGTATCGAATGGCTCCGCCCCTTCCTGTGGGTTAGGCCGTCAATTTTGCAAGGGTCCACGGACCCCCCTGGAGGGGTCCAGCTTGTCAAAGTCCCGGATTCCCTGCAAAAAATGTTGGCCCTCCTGCAGTTAACATAGCTGGGCAGAAAATCGGAACGGCACCATCCCTAGATAGGGTTTGGGAATAAGGGGTTTTTAGAGAATTAAATTAGAACTTTTACGGGCTGAAAATCACTTTTTGGCACTGTGTCAGTGTGTAACTCCAAAACTAAGACAGATAGAGAATTGAAACTGCACTTGGATGTGAATTTGGGCCATTGAGTATTGAGCCAGTTTGACGGCTGTCCTTTTCTGCAGTGATCAAAAGTCACTTTTACGGGCTGAAAATCACTTTTTGGCACTGTGTCAGTGTGTAACTCAAAAACTTAGACAGATAGAGACTTGAAACTAATGTTGAAGGTGAATTTGGGCCATTCTAGGAAGGCTGGTGAGTATTGAGCCAGTTTGGTGGCTGTCCTTTTCTGCAGTTCTCAAAAGTCACTTTCACGGGCGCACTGTGTCAGTTTAAGAATGAAAAGTGTGTAACTCCAAAACTAAGACAGATAGAGAATTGAAACTGCTCTTGGATGTGAATTTGGGCCATTGAGTATTGAGCCAGTTTGACGGCTGTCCTTTTCTGCAGTGATCAAAAGTCACTTTTACGGGCTGAAAATCACTTTTTGGCACTGTGTCAGTGTGTAACTCAAAAACTTAGACAGATAGAGACTTGAAACTAATGTTGAAGGTGAATTTGGGCCATTCTAGGAAAGCTGGTGAGTATTGAGCCAGTTTGGTGGCTGTCCTTTAATGCAGTGCTCAAAAGTCACTTTCACGGGCTGAAAATCACTTTTTGGCACTGTGTCAGTGTTTAACTCCAAAACTAAGACAGATAGAGAAATGAAACTGCTCTTGGACGTGAATTTGGGCCATTGAGTATTGAGCCAGTTTGACGGCTGTCCTTTTCTGCAGTGCTCAAAAGTCACTTTCATGGGCTAAAAATCACTTTTTGGCACTGTGTCGGTGTGTAACTCCAAAACTAGACAGATAGAGAATTGAAACTGCTCTTGGAGGTGAATTTGGGCCATTCTAGGAAGGCTGTTGAGTATTGAGCCAGTTTGGTGGCTGTCCTTTTCTGAAGTTCTCAAAAGTCACTTTCATGGGCGCACTGTGTCAGTTTAAGTATGAAAAGTGTGTAACTCCAAAACTAAGACAGATAGAGAATTGAAACTGCTCTTGGATGTGAATTTGGGCCATTGAGTATTGAGCCAGTTTGACGGCTGTCCTTTTCTGCAGTGATCAAAAGTCACTTTTACGGGCTGAAAATCACTTTTTGGCACTGTGTCAGTGTGTAACTCAAAAACTTAGACAGATAGAGACTTGAAACTGATGTTGAAGGTGAATTTGGGCCATTCTAGGAAGGCTGGTGAGTATTGAGCCAGTTTGGTGGCTGTCCTTTTCTGCAGTTCTCAAAAGTCACTTTCACGGGCGCACTGTGTCAGTTTAAGTATGAAAAGTGTGTAACTCCAAAACTAAGACAGATAGAGAATTGAAACTGCTCTTGGATGTGAATTTGGGCCATTGAGTATTGAAGCCAGTTTGACGGCTGTCCTTTTCTGCAGTGATCAAAAGTCACTTTTACGGGCTGAAAATCACTTTTTGGCACTGTATCAGTGTGTAACTCAAAAACTTAGACAGATAGAGACTTGAAACTAATGTTGAAGGTGAATTTGGGCCATTCTAGGAAAGCTGGTGAGTATTGAGCCAGTTTGGTGGCTGTCCTTTAATGCAGTGCTCAAAAGTCACTTTCACGGGCTGAAAATCACTTTTTGGCACTGTGTCAGTGTTTAACTCCAAAACTAAGACAGATAGAGAAATGAAACTGCTCTTGGACGTGAATTTGGGCCATTGAGTATTGAGCCAGTTTGACGGCTGTCCTTTTCTGCAGTGCTCAAAAGTCACTTTCATGGGCTAAAAATCACTTTTTGGCACTGTGTCGGTGTGTAACTCCAAAACTAAGACAGATAGAGAATTGAAACTGCTCTTAAAGGTGAATTTGGGCCATTCTAGGAAGGCTGGTGAGTATTGAGCCTTTGGGCCATTCTAGGAAGGCTGGTGAGTATTGAGCCAGTTTGGTGGCTGTCCTTTTCTGAAGTTCTCAAAAGTCACTTTCATGGGCGCACTGTGTCAGTTTAAGTATGAAAGGTCTTGAAGAGCTATGAATATAGGACTTGGTTTCGAATGGCTCTGCCCCTTCCTGTGGGTTAGGCCGTCAATTTTGCAGGGGTCCACGGACCCCCCTGGAGGGGTCCAGCCGGTCAAAGTCCCGGATTCCCTGAAAACAATTTTGGCCCTCCTGCAGTTAACATAGCTGGGCAGAAAATTGGAACGGCACCATCTCTAGTTAGGGTTAGGGAATAGGGGTTTTTAGAGAATCACCCCTGGGGGCGATTTGGATTCGTAAGTGATGTACCATACATCAAATCAAAGGTCTTGAAGAGCTATGAATATAGGACTTGGTATCGAATGGCTCCGCCCCTTCCTGTGGGTTAGGCCGTCAATTTTGCAGGGGTCCACGGACCCCTAGGGAATAGGGGTTTTTAGAGAATCACCCCTGGGGGCGATTTGGATCCGTAAGTGATGTACCATACATCAAATGAAAGGTCTTGAAGAGCTATGAATATAGGACTTGGTATCGAATGGCTCCGCCCCTTCCTGTGGGTTAGGCCGTCAATTTTGCAAGGGTCCACGGACCCCCCTGGAGGGGTCCAGCTTGTCAAAGTCCCGGATTCCCTGCAAAAAATGTTGGCCCTCCTGCAGTTAACATAGCTGGGCAGAAAATCGGAACGGCACCATCCCTAGATAGGGTTTGGGAATAAGGGGTTTTTAGAGAATTGCCCCTGGGGGCGATTTGGATCCGTAAGTGATGTACCATACATCAAATGAAAGGTCTTGAAGAGCTATGAATATAGGACTTGGTTTCGAATGGCTCTGCCCCTTCCTGTGGGTTAGGCCGTCAATTTTGCAGGGGTCCACGGACCCCCCTGGAGGGGTCCAGCCAGTCAAAGTCCCGGATTCCCTGAAAAAAAAATTGGCCCTCCTGCAGTTAAAATAGCTGGGCAGAAAATTGGAACAGCACCATCTCTAGATAGGGTTAGGGTTAGGGAATAGGGGTTTTTAGAGAATCACCCCTGGGGGCGATTTGGATCCGTAAGTGATGTACCATACATCAAATGAAAGGTCTTGAAGAGCTATGAATATAGGACTTGGTATCGAATGGCTCCGCCCCTTCCTGTGGTTTAGGCCGTCAATTTTGCAGGGGTCCACGGACCCCCCTGGAGGGGTCCAGCTTGTCAAAGTCCCGGATTCCCTGAAAAAAAATTTGGCCCTCCTGCAGTTAACATAGCTGGGCAGAAAATCAGAACGGCACCATCTCTAGATAGGGTTAGGGTTAGGGTTAGGGGAATAGGGGTTTTTTAGTGAATCACCCCTGGGGGCGATTTGGATCCATAAGGTCGATAGTGATGTACCATACATCAAATGAAAGGTCTTGAAGAGCTATGAATATAGGACTTGGTTTCAAATGGCTCTGCCCCTTCCTGTGGGTTAGGCCGTCAATTTTGCAGGGGTCCACGGACCCCCCTGGAGGGGTCCAGCCGGTCAAAGTCCCGGATTCCCTGAAAAAAAATTTGGCCCTCCTGCAGTTAACATAGCTGGGCAGAAAATTGGAACAGCACCATCTCTAGATAGGGTTAGGGAATAAGGGGTTTTTAGAGAATTGCCCCTGGGGGCGATTTGGATCCGTAAGGTCGATAGTGATGTACCATACATCAAATGAAAGGTCTTGAAGAGCTATGAATATAGGACTTGGTTTCGAATGGCTCCGCTCCTTCCTGTGGGTTAGGCCGTCAATTTTGCAGGGGTCCACGGACCCCCCTGGAGGGGTCCAGCTTGTCAAAGTCCCGGATTCCCTGCAAAAATGTTGGCCCTCCTGCAGTTAACATAGCTGGGCAGAAAATTGGAACGGCACCATCCCTAGATAGGGTTTGGGAATAAGGGGTTTTTAGAGAATTGCCCCTGGGGGCGATTTGGATCCGTAAGGTCGATAGTGATGTACCATACATCAAATGAAAGGTCTTGAAGAGCTATGAATATAGGACTTGGTTTCGAATGGCTCCGCTCCTTCCTGTGGGTTAAGGCCGTCAATGTTGCAGGGGTCCACGGACCCCCCTGGAGGGGTCCAGCTTGTCAAAGTCCCGGATTCCCTGCAAAAAATGTTGGCCCTCCTGCAGTTAACATAGCTGGGCAGAAAATTGGAACGGCACCATCCCTAGATAGGGTTTGGGAATAAGGGGTTTTTAGAGAATTGCCCCTGGGGGCGATTTGGATCCGTAAGGTCGATAGTGATGTACCATACATCAAATGAAAGGTCTTGAAGAGCTATGAATATAGGACTTGGTTTCGAATGGCTCCGCTCCTTCCTGTGGGTTAGGCCGTCAATTTTGCAGGGGTCCACGGACCCCCCTGGAGGGGTCCAGCTTGTCAAAGTCCCGGATTCCCTGCAAAAATGTTGGCCCTCCTGCAGTTAACATAGCTGGGCAGAAAATTGGAACGGCACCATCCCTAGATAGGGTTTGGGAATAAGGGGTTTTTAGAGAATTGCCCCTGGGGGCGATTTGGATCCGTAAGGTCGATAGTGATGTACCATACATCAAATGAAAGGTCTTGAAGAGCTATGAATATAGGACTTGGTTTCGAATGGCTCTGCCCCTTCCTGTGGGTTAGGCCGTCAATTTTGCAGGGGTCCACGGACCCCCCTGGAGGGGTCCAGCCGGTCAAAGTCCCGGATTCCCTGAAAAAAAATAGCTGGGCAGAAAATTGGAACAGCACCATCTCTAGATAGGGTTAGGGTTAGGGAATAGGGGTTTTTAGAGAATCACCCCTGGGGGCTATTTGGATCCGTAAGTGATGTACCATACATCAAATGAAAGGTCTTGAAGAGCTATGAATATAGGACTTGGTTTCGAATGGCTCTGCCCCTTCCTGTGGGTTAGGCCGTCAATTTTGCAGGGGTCCACGGACCCCCCTGGAGGGGTCCAGCCGGTCAAAGTCCCGGATTCCCTGAAAAAAAATAGCTGGGCAGAAAATTGGAACAGCACCATCTCTAGATAGGGTTAGGGTTAGGGAATAGGGGTTTTTAGAGAATCACCCCTGGGGGCTATTTGGATCCGTAAGTGATGTACCATACATCAAATGAAAGGTCTTGAAGAGCTATGAATATAGGACTTGGTTTCGAATGGCTCCGCTCCTTCCTGTGGGTTAGGCCTTTTATTTTGCAGGGGTCCACGGACCCCCCTGGAGGGGTCCAGCTTGTCAAAGTCCTGGATTCCCTGCAAAAAATGTTGGCCCTCCGCAGTTAACATAGCTGGGCAGAAAATCGGAACGGCACCATCTCTAGATAGGGTTAGGGTTAGGGTTAGGGTTAGGGGAATAGGGGGTTTTTAGTGAATTGCCCCCGGGGCGATTTGGATCCATAAGGTCGATAGTGATGTACCACACATCAAATGAAAGGTCTTGAAGAGCTATGAATATAGGACTTGGTTTCGAATGGCTCCGCTCCTTCCTGTGGGTTAAGGCCGTCAATGTTGCAGGGGTCCACGGACCCCCCTGGAGGGGTCCAGCTTGTCAAAGTCCCGGATTCCCTGCAAAAAGTTTTGGCCCTCCTGCAGTTAACATAGCTGGGCAGAAAATCGGAACGGCACCATCTCTAGATAGGGTTAGGGAATAAGGGGTTTTTAGTGAATTGCCCCTGGGGGCGATTTGGATCCGTAAGGTCGATAGTGATGTACCATACATCAAATGAAAGGTCTTGAAGAGCTATGAATATAGGACTTGGTTTCGAATGGCTCTGCCCCTTCCTGTGGGTTAGGCCGTCAATTTTGCAGGGGTCCACGGACCCCCCTGGAGGGGTCCAGCCGGTCAAAGTCCCGGATTCCCTGAAAAAAAATAGCTGGTCAGAAAATTGGAACAGCACCATCTCTAGATAGGGTTAGGGTTAGGGAATAGGGGTTTTTAGAGAATCACCCCTGGGGGCTATTTGGATCCGTAAGTGATGTACCATACATCAAATGAAAGGTCTTGAAGAGCTATGAATATAGGAATTGGTATCGAATGGCTCCGCCCCTTCCTGTGGGTTAGGCCGTCAATTTTGCAAGGGTCCACGGACCCCCCTGGAGGGGTCCAGCTTGTCAAAGTCCCGGATTCCCTGCAAAAAATGTTGGCCCTCCTGCAGTTAACATAGCTGGGCAGAAAATCGGAACGGCACCATCCCTAGATAGGGTTTGGGAATAAGGGGTTTTTAGAGAATTAAATTAGAACTTTTACGGGCTGAAAATCACTTTTTGGCACTGTGTCAGTGTGTAACTCCAAAACTAAGACAGATAGAGAATTGAAACTGCACTTGGATGTGAATTTGGGCCATTGAGTATTGAGCCAGTTTGACGGCTGTCCTTTTCTGCAGTGATCAAAAGTCACTTTTACGGGCTGAAAATCACTTTTTGGCACTGTGTCAGTGTGTAACTCAAAAACTTAGACAGATAGAGACTTGAAACTAATGTTGAAGGTGAATTTGGGCCATTCTAGGAAGGCTGGTGAGTATTGAGCCAGTTTGGTGGCTGTCCTTTTCTGCAGTTCTCAAAAGTCACTTTCACGGGCGCACTGTGTCAGTTTAAGAATGAAAAGTGTGTAACTCCAAAACTAAGACAGATAGAGAATTGAAACTGCTCTTGGATGTGAATTTGGGCCATTGAGTATTGAGCCAGTTTGACGGCTGTCCTTTTCTGCAGTGATCAAAAGTCACTTTTACGGGCTGAAAATCACTTTTGGCACTGTGTCAGTGTGTAACTCAAAAACTTAGACAGATAGAGACTTGAAACTAATGTTGAAGGTGAATTTGGGCCATTCTAGGAAAGCTGGTGAGTATTGAGCCAGTTTGGTGGCTGTCCTTTAATGCAGTGCTCAAAAGTCACTTTCACGGGCTGAAAATCACTTTTTGGCACTGTGTCAGTGTTTAACTCCAAAACTAAGACAGATAGAGAAATGAAACTGCTCTTGGACGTGAATTTGGGCCATTGAGTATTGAGCCAGTTTGACGGCTGTCCTTTTCTGCAGTGCTCAAAAGTCACTTTCATGGGCTAAAAATCACTTTTTGGCACTGTGTCGGTGTGTAACTCCAAAACTAGACAGATAGAGAATTGAAACTGCTCTTGGAGGTGAATTTGGGCCATTCTAGGAAGGCTGTTGAGTATTGAGCCAGTTTGGTGGCTGTCCTTTTCTGAAGTTCTCAAAAGTCACTTTCATGGGCGCACTGTGTCAGTTTAAGTATGAAAAGTGTGTAACTCCAAAACTAAGACAGATAGAGAATTGAAACTGCTCTTGGATGTGAATTTGGGCCATTGAGTATTGAGCCAGTTTGACGGCTGTCCTTTTCTGCAGTGATCAAAAGTCACTTTTACGGGCTGAAAATCACTTTTTGGCACTGTGTCAGTGTGTAACTCAAAAACTTAGACAGATAGAGACTTGAAACTAATGTTGAAGGTGAATTTGGGCCATTCTAGGAAGGCTGGTGAGTATTGAGCCAGTTTGGTGGCTGTCCTTTTCTGCAGTTCTCAAAAGTCACTTTCACGGGCGCACTGTGTCAGTTTAAGAATGAAAAGTGTGTAACTCCAAAACTAAGACAGATAGAGAATTGAAACTGCTCTTGGATGTGAATTTGGGCCATTGAGTATTGAAGCCAGTTTGACGGCTGTCCTTTTCTGCAGTGATCAAAAGTCACTTTTACGGGCTGAAAATCACTTTTGGCACTGTGTCAGTGTGTAACTCAAAAACTTAGACAGATAGAGACTTGAAACTAATGTTGAAGGTGAATTTGGGCCATTCTAGGAAAGCTGGTGAGTATTGAGCCAGTTTGGTGGCTGTCCTTTAATGCAGTGCTCAAAAGTCACTTTCACGGGCTGAAAATCACTTTTTGGCACTGTGTCAGTGTTTAACTCCAAAACTAAGACAGATAGAGAAATGAAACTGCTCTTGGACGTGAATTTGGGCCATTGAGTATTGAGCCAGTTTGACGGCTGTCCTTTTCTGCAGTGCTCAAAAGTCACTTTCATGGGCTAAAAATCACTTTTTGGCACTGTGTCGGTGTGTAACTCCAAAACTAGACAGATAGAGAATTGAAACTGCTCTTGGAGGTGAATTTGGGCCATTCTAGGAAGGCTGTTGAGTATTGAGCCAGTTTGGTGGCTGTCCTTTTCTGAAGTTCTCAAAAGTCACTTTCATGGGCGCACTGTGTCAGTTTAAGTATGAAAAGTGTGTAACTCCAAAACTAAGACAGATAGAGAATTGAAACTGCTCTTGGATGTGAATTTGGGCCATTGAGTATTGAGCCAGTTTGACGGCTGTCCTTTTCTGCAGTGATCAAAAGTCACTTTTACGGGCTGAAAATCACTTTTTGGCACTGTGTCAGTGTGTAACTCAAAAACTTAGACAGATAGAGACTTGAAACTGATGTTGAAGGTGAATTTGGGCCATTCTAGGAAGGCTGGTGAGTATTGAGCCAGTTTGGTCGCTGTCCTTTTCTGCAGTTCTCAAAAGTCACTTTCACGGGCGCACTGTGTCAGTTTAAGTATGAAAAGTGTGTAACTCCAAAACTAAGACAGATAGAGAATTGAAACTGCTCTTGGATGTGAATTTGGGCCATTGAGTATTGAAGCCAGTTTGACGGCTGTCCTTTTCTGCAGTGATCAAAAGTCACTTTTACGGGCTGAAAATCACTTTTTGGCACTGTATCAGTGTGTAACTCAAAAACTTAGACAGATAGAGACTTGAAACTAATGTTGAAGGTGAATTTGGGCCATTCTAGGAAAGCTGGTGAGTATTGAGCCAGTTTGGTGGCTGTCCTTTAATGCAGTGCTCAAAAGTCACTTTCACGGGCTGAAAATCACTTTTTGGCACTGTGTCAGTGTTTAACTCCAAAACTAAGACAGATAGAGAAATGAAACTGCTCTTGGACGTGAATTTGGGCCATTGAGTATTGAGCCAGTTTGACGGCTGTCCTTTTCTGCAGTGCTCAAAAGTCACTTTCATGGGCTAAAAATCACTTTTTGGCACTGTGTCGGTGTGTAACTCCAAAACTAAGACAGATAGAGAATTGAAACTGCTCTTAAAGGTGAATTTGGGCCATTCTAGGAAGGCTGGTGAGTATTGAGCCTTTGGGCCATTCTAGGAAGGCTGGTGAGTATTGAGCCAGTTTGGTGGCTGTCCTTTTCTGAAGTTCTCAAAAGTCACTTTCATGGGCGCACTGTGTCAGTTTAAGTATGAAAGGTCTTGAAGAGCTATGAATATAGGACTTGGTTTCGAATGGCTCTGCCCCTTCCTGTGGGTTAGGCCGTCAATTTTGCAGGGGTCCACGGACCCCCCTGGAGGGGTCCAGCCGGTCAAAGTCCCGGATTCCCTGAAAAAAAATAGCTGGTCAGAAAATTGGAACAGCACCATCTCTAGATAGGGTTAGGGTTAGGGAATAGGGGTTTTTAGAGAATCACCCCTGGGGGCTATTTGGATCCGTAAGTGATGTACCATACATCAAATGAAAGGTCTTGAAGAGCTATGAATATAGGAATTGGTATCGAATGGCTCCGCCCCTTCCTGTGGGTTAGGCCGTCAATTTTGCAAGGGTCCACGGACCCCCCTGGAGGGGTCCAGCTTGTCAAAGTCCCGGATTCCCTGCAAAAAATGTTGGCCCTCCTGCAGTTAACATAGCTGGGCAGAAAATCGGAACGGCACCATCCCTAGATAGGGTTTGGGAATAAGGGGTTTTTAGAGAATTAAATTAGAACTTTTACGGGCTGAAAATCACTTTTTGGCACTGTGTCAGTGTGTAACTCCAAAACTAAGACAGATAGAGAATTGAAACTGCACTTGGATGTGAATTTGGGCCATTGAGTATTGAGCCAGTTTGACGGCTGTCCTTTTCTGCAGTGATCAAAAGTCACTTTTACGGGCTGAAAATCACTTTTTGGCACTGTGTCAGTGTGTAACTCAAAAACTTAGACAGATAGAGACTTGAAACTAATGTTGAAGGTGAATTTGGGCCATTCTAGGAAGGCTGGTGAGTATTGAGCCAGTTTGGTGGCTGTCCTTTTCTGCAGTTCTCAAAAGTCACTTTCACGGGCGCACTGTGTCAGTTTAAGAATGAAAAGTGTGTAACTCCAAAACTAAGACAGATAGAGAATTGAAACTGCTCTTGGATGTGAATTTGGGCCATTGAGTATTGAGCCAGTTTGACGGCTGTCCTTTTCTGCAGTGATCAAAAGTCACTTTTACGGGCTGAAAATCACTTTTGGCACTGTGTCAGTGTGTAACTCAAAAACTTAGACAGATAGAGACTTGAAACTAATGTTGAAGGTGAATTTGGGCCATTCTAGGAAAGCTGGTGAGTATTGAGCCAGTTTGGTGGCTGTCCTTTAATGCAGTGCTCAAAAGTCACTTTCACGGGCTGAAAATCACTTTTTGGCACTGTGTCAGTGTTTAACTCCAAAACTAAGACAGATAGAGAAATGAAACTGCTCTTGGACGTGAATTTGGGCCATTGAGTATTGAGCCAGTTTGACGGCTGTCCTTTTCTGCAGTGCTCAAAAGTCACTTTCATGGGCTAAAAATCACTTTTTGGCACTGTGTCGGTGTGTAACTCCAAAACTAGACAGATAGAGAATTGAAACTGCTCTTGGAGGTGAATTTGGGCCATTCTAGGAAGGCTGTTGAGTATTGAGCCAGTTTGGTGGCTGTCCTTTTCTGAAGTTCTCAAAAGTCACTTTCATGGGCGCACTGTGTCAGTTTAAGTATGAAAAGTGTGTAACTCCAAAACTAAGACAGATAGAGAATTGAAACTGCTCTTGGATGTGAATTTGGGCCATTGAGTATTGAGCCAGTTTGACGGCTGTCCTTTTCTGCAGTGATCAAAAGTCACTTTTACGGGCTGAAAATCACTTTTTGGCACTGTGTCAGTGTGTAACTCAAAAACTTAGACAGATAGAGACTTGAAACTGATGTTGAAGGTGAATTTGGGCCATTCTAGGAAGGCTGGTGAGTATTGAGCCAGTTTGGTGGCTGTCCTTTTCTGCAGTTCTCAAAAGTCACTTTCACGGGCGCACTGTGTCAGTTTAAGTATGAAAAGTGTGTAACTCCAAAACTAAGACAGATAGAGAATTGAAACTGCTCTTGGATGTGAATTTGGGCCATTGAGTATTGAAGCCAGTTTGACGGCTGTCCTTTTCTGCAGTGATCAAAAGTCACTTTTACGGGCTGAAAATCACTTTTTGGCACTGTATCAGTGTGTAACTCAAAAACTTAGACAGATAGAGACTTGAAACTAATGTTGAAGGTGAATTTGGGCCATTCTAGGAAAGCTGGTGAGTATTGAGCCAGTTTGGTGGCTGTCCTTTAATGCAGTGCTCAAAAGTCACTTTCACGGGCTGAAAATCACTTTTTGGCACTGTGTCAGTGTTTAACTCCAAAACTAAGACAGATAGAGAAATGAAACTGCTCTTGGACGTGAATTTGGGCCATTGAGTATTGAGCCAGTTTGACGGCTGTCCTTTTCTGCAGTGCTCAAAAGTCACTTTCATGGGCTAAAAATCACTTTTTGGCACTGTGTCGGTGTGTAACTCCAAAACTAAGACAGATAGAGAATTGAAACTGCTCTTAAAGGTGAATTTGGGCCATTCTAGGAAGGCTGGTGAGTATTGAGCCTTTGGGCCATTCTAGGAAGGCTGGTGAGTATTGAGCCAGTTTGGTGGCTGTCCTTTTCTGAAGTTCTCAAAAGTCACTTTCATGGGCGCACTGTGTCAGTTTAAGTATGAAAGGTCTTGAAGAGCTATGAATATAGGACTTGGTTTCGAATGGCTCTGCCCCTTCCTGTGGGTTAGGCCGTCAATTTTGCAGGGGTCCACGGACCCCCCTGGAGGGGTCCAGCCGGTCAAAGTCCCGGATTCCCTGAAAACAATTTTGGCCCTCCTGCAGTTAACATAGCTGGGCAGAAAATTGGAACGGCACCATCTCTAGTTAGGGTTAGGGAATAGGGGTTTTTAGAGAATCACCCCTGGGGGCGATTTGGATTCGTAAGTGATGTACCATACATCAAATCAAAGGTCTTGAAGAGCTATGAATATAGGACTTGGTATCGAATGGCTCCGCCCCTTCCTGTGGGTTAGGCCGTCAATTTTGCAGGGGTCCACGGACCCCTAGGGAATAGGGGTTTTTAGAGAATCACCCCTGGGGGCGATTTGGATCCGTAAGTGATGTACCATACATCAAATGAAAGGTCTTGAAGAGCTATGAATATAGGACTTGGTATCGAATGGCTCCGCCCCTTCCTGTGGGTTAGGCCGTCAATTTTGCAAGGGTCCACGGACCCCCCTGGAGGGGTCCAGCTTGTCAAAGTCCCGGATTCCCTGCAAAAAATGTTGGCCCTCCTGCAGTTAACATAGCTGGGCAGAAAATCGGAACGGCACCATCCCTAGATAGGGTTTGGGAATAAGGGGTTTTTAGAGAATTGCCCCTGGGGGCGATTTGGATCCGTAAGTGATGTACCATACATCAAATGAAAGGTCTTGAAGAGCTATGAATATAGGACTTGGTTTCGAATGGCTCTGCCCCTTCCTGTGGGTTAGGCCGTCAATTTTGCAGGGGTCCACGGACCCCCCTGGAGGGGTCCAGCCAGTCAAAGTCCCGGATTCCCTGAAAAAAAAATTGGCCCTCCTGCAGTTAAAATAGCTGGGCAGAAAATTGGAACAGCACCATCTCTAGATAGGGTTAGGGTTAGGGAATAGGGGTTTTTAGAGAATCACCCCTGGGGGCGATTTGGATCCGTAAGTGATGTACCATACATCAAATGAAAGGTCTTGAAGAGCTATGAATATAGGACTTGGTATCGAATGGCTCCGCCCCTTCCTGTGGTTTAGGCCGTCAATTTTGCAGGGGTCCACGGACCCCCCTGGAGGGGTCCAGCTTGTCAAAGTCCCGGATTCCCTGAAAAAAAATTTGGCCCTCCTGCAGTTAACATAGCTGGGCAGAAAATCAGAACGGCACCATCTCTAGATAGGGTTAGGGTTAGGGTTAGGGGAATAGGGGGTTTTTAGTGAATCACCCCTGGGGGCGATTTGGATCCATAAGGTCGATAGTGATGTACCATACATCAAATGAAAGGTCTTGAAGAGCTATGAATATAGGACTTGGTTTCAAATGGCTCTGCCCCTTCCTGTGGGTTAGGCCGTCAATTTTGCAGGGGTCCACGGACCCCCCTGGAGGGGTCCAGCCGGTCAAAGTCCCGGATTCCCTGAAAAAAAATTTGGCCCTCCTGCAGTTAACATAGCTGGGCAGAAAATTGGAACAGCACCATCTCTAGATAGGGTTAGGGAATAAGGGGTTTTTAGAGAATTGCCCCTGGGGGCGATTTGGATCCGTAAGGTCGATAGTGATGTACCATACATCAAATGAAAGGTCTTGAAGAGCTATGAATATAGGACTTGGTTTCGAATGGCTCCGCTCCTTCCTGTGGGTTAGGCCGTCAATTTTGCAGGGGTCCACGGACCCCCCTGGAGGGGTCCAGCTTGTCAAAGTCCCGGATTCCCTGCAAAAATGTTGGCCCTCCTGCAGTTAACATAGCTGGGCAGAAAATTGGAACGGCACCATCCCTAGATAGGGTTTGGGAATAAGGGGTTTTTAGAGAATTGCCCCTGGGGGCGATTTGGATCCGTAAGGTCGATAGTGATGTACCATACATCAAATGAAAGGTCTTGAAGAGCTATGAATATAGGACTTGGTTTCGAATGGCTCCGCTCCTTCCTGTGGGTTAAGGCCGTCAATGTTGCAGGGGTCCACGGACCCCCCTGGAGGGGTCCAGCTTGTCAAAGTCCCGGATTCCCTGCAAAAAATGTTGGCCCTCCTGCAGTTAACATAGCTGGGCAGAAAATTGGAACGGCACCATCCCTAGATAGGGTTTGGGAATAAGGGGTTTTTAGAGAATTGCCCCTGGGGGCGATTTGGATCCGTAAGGTCGATAGTGATGTACCATACATCAAATGAAAGGTCTTGAAGAGCTATGAATATAGGACTTGGTTTCGAATGGCTCCGCTCCTTCCTGTGGGTTAGGCCGTCAATTTTGCAGGGGTCCACGGACCCCCCTGGAGGGGTCCAGCTTGTCAAAGTCCCGGATTCCCTGCAAAAATGTTGGCCCTCCTGCAGTTAACATAGCTGGGCAGAAAATTGGAACGGCACCATCCCTAGATAGGGTTTGGGAATAAGGGGTTTTTAGAGAATTGCCCCTGGGGGCGATTTGGATCCGTAAGGTCGATAGTGATGTACCATACATCAAATGAAAGGTCTTAAAGAGCTATGAATATAGGACTTGGTTTCGAATGGCTCTGCCCCTTCCTGTGGGTTAGGCCGTCAATTTTGCAGGGGTCCACGGACCCCCCTGGAGGGGTCCAGCCGGTCAAAGTCCCGGATTCCCTGAAAAAAAATAGCTGGGCAGAAAATTGGAACAGCACCATCTCTAGATAGGGTTAGGGTTAGGGAATAGGGGTTTTTAGAGAATCACCCCTGGGGGCTATTTGGATCCGTAAGTGATGTACCATACATCAAATGAAAGGTCTTGAAGAGCTATGAATATAGGACTTGGTTTCGAATGGCTCTGCCCCTTCCTGTGGGTTAGGCCGTCAATTTTGCAGGGGTCCACGGACCCCCCTGGAGGGGTCCAGCCGGTCAAAGTCCCGGATTCCCTGAAAAAAAATAGCTGGGCAGAAAATTGGAACAGCACCATCTCTAGATAGGGTTAGGGTTAGGGAATAGGGGTTTTTAGAGAATCACCCCTGGGGGCTATTTGGATCCGTAAGTGATGTACCATACATCAAATGAAAGGTCTTGAAGAGCTATGAATATAGGACTTGGTTTCGAATGGCTCCGCTCCTTCCTGTGGGTTAGGCCTTTTATTTTGCAGGGGTCCACGGACCCCCCTGGAGGGGTCCAGCTTGTCAAAGTCCTGGATTCCCTGCAAAAAATGTTGGCCCTCCGCAGTTAACATAGCTGGGCAGAAAATCGGAACGGCACCATCTCTAGATAGGGTTAGGGTTAGGGTTAGGGTTAGGGGAATAGGGGGTTTTTAGTGAATTGCCCCCGGGGCGATTTGGATCCATAAGGTCGATAGTGATGTACCACACATCAAATGAAAGGTCTTGAAGAGCTATGAATATAGGACTTGGTTTCGAATGGCTCCGCTCCTTCCTGTGGGTTAAGGCCGTCAATGTTGCAGGGGTCCACGGACCCCCCTGGAGGGGTCCAGCTTGTCAAAGTCCCGGATTCCCTGCAAAAAGTTTTGGCCCTCCTGCAGTTAACATAGCTGGGCAGAAAATCGGAACGGCACCATCTCTAGATAGGGTTAGGGAATAAGGGGTTTTTAGTGAATTGCCCCTGGGGGCGATTTGGATCCGTAAGGTCGATAGTGATGTACCATACATCAAATGAAAGGTCTTGAAGAGCTATGAATATAGGACTTGGTTTCGAATGGCTCTGCCCCTTCCTGTGGGTTAGGCCGTCAATTTTGCAGGGGTCCACGGACCCCCCTGGAGGGGTCCAGCCGGTCAAAGTCCCGGATTCCCTGAAAAAAAATAGCTGGTCAGAAAATTGGAACAGCACCATCTCTAGATAGGGTTAGGGTTAGGGAATAGGGGTTTTTAGAGAATCACCCCTGGGGGCTATTTGGATCCGTAAGTGATGTACCATACATCAAATGAAAGGTCTTGAAGAGCTATGAATATAGGACTTGGTTTCGAATGGCTCCGCTCCTTCCTGTGGGTTAGGCCTTTTATTTTGCAGGGGTCCACGGACCCCCCTGGAGGGGTCCAGCTTGTCAAAGTCCTGGATTCCCTGCAAAAAATGTTGGCCCTCCGCAGTTAACATAGCTGGGCAGAAAATCGGAACGGCACCATCTCTAGATAGGGTTAGGGTTAGGGTTAGGGCAATAGGGGGTTTTTAGTGAATTGCCCCTGGGGCGATTTGGATCCATAAGGTCGATAGTGATGTACCACACATCAAATGAAAGGTCTTGAAGAGCTATGAATATAGGACTTGGTTTCGAATGGCTCCGCTCCTTCCTGTGGGTTAAGGCCGTCAATGTTGCAGGGGTCCACGTACCCCCCTGGAGGGGTCCAGCTTGTCAAAGTCCCGGATTCCCTGCAAAAAATGTTGGCCCTCCTGCAGTTAACATAGCTGGGCAGAAAATCGGAACGGCACCATCTCTAGATAGGGTTAGGGAATAAGGGGTTTTTAGAGAATTGCCCCTGGGGGCGATTTGGATCCGTAAGGTCGATAGTGATGTACCATACATCAAATGAAAGGTCTTGAAGAGCTATGAATATAGGACTTGGTTTCGAATGGCTCCGCCCCTTCCTGTGGGTTAGGCCGTCAATTTTGCAGGGGTCCACGGACCCCCCTGGAGGGGTCCAGCTTGTCAAAGTCCCGGATTCCCTGCAAAAAGTTTTGGCCCTCCTGCAGTTAACATAGCTGGGCAGAAAATCGGAACGGCACCATCTCTAGATAGGGTTAGGGTTAGGGTTAGGGGAATAGGGGGTTTTTAGTGAATCGCCCCTGGGGGCGATTTGGATCCATAAGGTCGATAGTGATGTACCATACATCAAATGAAAGGTCTTGAAGAGCTATGAATATAGGACTTGGTTTCGAATGGCTCCGCTCCTTCCTGTGGGTTAGGCCGTCCATTTTGCAGGGGTCCACGGACCCCCCTGGAGGGGTCCAGCTTGTCAAAGTCCCGGATTCCCTGCAAAAAATGTTGGCCCTCCTGCAGTTAACATAGCTGGGCAGAAAATCGGAACGACACCATCCCTAGATAGGGTTTGGGAATAAGGGGTTTTTAGAGAATTGCCCCTGGGGGCGATTTGGATCCGTAAGGTCGATAGTGATGTACCATACATCAAATGAAAGGTCTTGAAGAGCTATGAATATAGGACTTGGTTTCGAATGGCTCTGCCCCTTCCTGTGGGTTAGGCCGTCAATTTTGCAGGGGTCCACGGACCCCCCTGGAGGGGTCCAGCCGGTCAAAGTCCCGGATTCCCTGCAAAAAATTTTGGCCCTCCTGCAGTTAACATAGCTGGGCAGAAAATCGGAACGGCACCATCTCTAGATAGGGTTAGGGTTAGGGAATAGGGTTTTTTTAGAGAATCTCCCCTGGGGAAGAATTTGGATCCGTAAGGTCTATAGTGATGTACCATACATCAAATGAAAGGTCTTGAAGAGCTATGAATATAGGACTTGGTTTCGAATGGCTCTGCCCCTTCCTGTGGGTTAGGCCGTCAATTTTGCAGGGGTCCACGGACCCCCCTGGAGGGGTCCGGCTTGTCAAAGTCCCGGATTCCCTGCAAAAAATGTTGGCCCTCCTGCAGTTAACATAGCTGGGCAGAAAATCGGAACGGCACCATCCCTAGATAGGATTTGGGAATAAGGGGTTTTTAGAGAATTGCCCCTGGGGGCGATTTGGATCCGTAAGGTCGATAGTGATGTACCATACATCAAATGAAAGGTCTTGAAGAGCTATGAATATAGGACTTGGTTTCGAATGGCTCCGCCCCTTCCTGTGGGTTAGGCCGTCAATTTTGCAGGGGTCCACGGACCCCCCTGGAGGGGTCCAGCTTGTCAAAGTCCCGGATTCCCTGCAAAAAGTTTTGGCCCTCCTGCAGTTAACATAGCTGGGCAGAAAATCGGAACGGCACCATCTCTAGATAGGGTTAGGGTTAGGGTTAGGGGAATAGGGGGTTTTTAGTGAATCGCCCCTGGGGGCGATTTGGATCCATAAGGTCGATATTGATGTACCATACATCAAATGAAAGGTCTTGAAGAGCTATGAATATAGGACTTGGTTTCGAATGGCTCCGCTCCTTCCTGTGGGTTAGGCCGTCCATTTTGCAGGGGTCCACGGACCCCCCTGGAGGGGTCCAGCTTGTCAAAGTCCCGGATTCCCTGCAAAAAATGTTGGCCCTCCTGCAGTTAACATAGCTGGGCAGAAAATCGGAACGGCACCATCCCTAGATAGGGTTTGGGAATAAGGGGTTTTTAGAGAATTGCCCCTGGGGGCGATTTGGATCCGTAAGGTCGATAGTGATGTACCATACATCAAATGAAAGGTCTTGAAGAGCTATGAATATAGGACTTGGTTTCGAATGGCTCTGCCCCTTCCTGTGGGTTAGGCTGTCAATTTTGCAGGGGTCCACGGACCCCCCTGGAGGGGTCCAGCCAGTCAAAGTCCCGGATTCCCTGAAAAAAAAATTGGCCCTCCTGCAGTTAACATAGCTGGGCAGAAAATTGGAACAGCACCATCTCTAGATAGGGTTAGGGTTAGGGAATAGGGGTTTTTAGAGAATCACCCCTGGGGGCGATTTGGATCCGTAAGTGATGTACCATACATCAAATGAAAGGTCTTGAAGAGCTATGAATATAGGACTTGGTATCGAATGGCTCCGCCCCTTCCTGTGGTTTAGGCCGTCAATTTTGCAGGGGTCCACGGACCCCCCTGGAGGGGTCCAGCTTGTCAAAGTCCCGGATTCCCTGCAAAAAATGTTGGCCCTCCTGCAGTTAACATAGCTGGGCAGAAAATCAGAACGGCACCATCTCTAGATAGGGTTAGGGTTAGGGTTAGGGGAATAGGGGGTTTTTAGTGAATCGCCCCTGGGGGCGATTTGGATCCATAAGGTCGATAGTGATGTACCATACATCAAATGAAAGGTCTTGAAGAGCTATGAATATAGGACTTGGTTTCAAATGGCTCTGCCCCTTCCTGTGGGTTAGGCCGTCAATTTTGCAGGGGTCCACGGACCCCCCTGGAGGGGTCCAGCCGGTCAAAGTCCCGGATTCCCTGAAAAAAAATTTGGCCCTCCTGCAGTTAACATAGCTGGGCAGAAAATTGGAACAGCACCATCTCTAGATAGGGTTAGGGAATAAGGGGTTTTTAGAGAATTGCCCCTGGGGGCGATTTGGATCCGTAAGGTCGATAGTGATGTACCATACATCAAATGAAAGGTCTTGAAGAGCTATGAATATAGGACTTGGTTTCAAATGGCTCTGCCCCTTCCTGTGGGTTAGGCCGTCAATTTTGCAGGGGTCCACGGACCCCCCTGGAGGGGTCCAGCCGGTCAAAGTCCCGGATTCCCTGAAAAAAAATTTGGCCCTCCTGCAGTTAACATAGCTGGGCAGAAAATTGGAACAGCACCATCTCTAGATAGGGTTAGGGAATAAGGGGTTTTTAGAGAATTGCCCCTGGGGGCGATTTGGATCCGTAAGGTCGATAGTGATGTACCATACATCAAATGAAAGGTCTTGAAGAGCTATGAATATAGGACTTGGTTTCGAATGGCTCCGCTCCTTCCTGTGGGTTAGGCCGTCAATTTTGCAGGGGTCCACGGACCCCCCTGGAGGGGTCCAGCTTGTCAAAGTCCCGGATTCCCTGCAAAAATGTTGGCCCTCCTGCAGTTAACATAGCTGGGCAGAAAATTGGAACGGCACCATCCCTAGATAGGGTTTGGGAATAAGGGGTTTTTAGAGAATTGCCCCTGGGGGCGATTTGGATCCGTAAGGTCGATAGTGATGTACCATACATCAAATGAAAGGTCTTGAAGAGCTATGAATATAGGACTTGGTTTCGAATGGCTCCGCTCCTTCCTGTGGGTTAAGGCCGTCAATGTTGCAGGGGTCCACGGACCCCCCTGGAGGGGTCCAGCTTGTCAAAGTCCCGGATTCCCTGCAAAAAATGTTGGCCCTCCTGCAGTTAACATAGCTGGGCAGAAAATTGGAACGGCACCATCCCTAGATAGGGTTTGGGAATAAGGGGTTTTTAGAGAATTGCCCCTGGGGGCGATTTGGATCCGTAAGGTCGATAGTGATGTACCATACATCAAATGAAAGGTCTTGAAGAGCTATGAATATAGGACTTGGTTTCGAATGGCTCCGCTCCTTCCTGTGGGTTAGGCCGTCAATTTTGCAGGGGTCCACGGACCCCCCTGGAGGGGTCCAGCTTGTCAAAGTCCCGGATTCCCTGCAAAAATGTTGGCCCTCCTGCAGTTAACATAGCTGGGCAGAAAATTGGAACGGCACCATCCCTAGATAGGGTTTGGGAATAAGGGGTTTTTAGAGAATTGCCCCTGGGGGCGATTTGGATCCGTAAGGTCGATAGTGATGTACCATACATCAAATGAAAGGTCTTGAAGAGCTATGAATATAGGACTTGGTTTCGAATGGCTCTGCCCCTTCCTGTGGGTTAGGCCGTCAATTTTGCAGGGGTCCACGGACCCCCCTGGAGGGGTCCAGCCGGTCAAAGTCCCGGATTCCCTGAAAAAAAATAGCTGGGCAGAAAATTGGAACAGCACCATCTCTAGATAGGGTTAGGGTTAGGGAATAGGGGTTTTTAGAGAATCACCCCTGGGGGCTATTTGGATCCGTAAGTGATGTACCATACATCAAATGAAAGGTCTTGAAGAGCTATGAATATAGGACTTGGTTTCGAATGGCTCTGCCCCTTCCTGTGGGTTAGGCCGTCAATTTTGCAGGGGTCCACGGACCCCCCTGGAGGGGTCCAGCCGGTCAAAGTCCCGGATTCCCTGAAAAAAAATAGCTGGGCAGAAAATTGGAACAGCACCATCTCTAGATAGGGTTAGGGTTAGGGAATAGGGGTTTTTAGAGAATCACCCCTGGGGGCTATTTGGATCCGTAAGTGATGTACCATACATCAAATGAAAGGTCTTGAAGAGCTATGAATATAGGACTTGGTTTCGAATGGCTCCGCTCCTTCCTGTGGGTTAGGCCTTTTATTTTGCAGGGGTCCACGGACCCCCCTGGAGGGGTCCAGCTTGTCAAAGTCCTGGATTCCCTGCAAAAAATGTTGGCCCTCCGCAGTTAACATAGCTGGGCAGAAAATCGGAACGGCACCATCTCTAGATAGGGTTAGGGTTAGGGTTAGGGGAATAGGGGGTTTTTAGTGAATTGCCCCCGGGGCGATTTGGATCCATAAGGTCGATAGTGATGTACCACACATCAAATGAAAGGTCTTGAAGAGCTATGAATATAGGACTTGGTTTCGAATGGCTCCGCTCCTTCCTGTGGGTTAAGGCCGTCAATGTTGCAGGGGTCCACGGACCCCCCTGGAGGGGTCCAGCTTGTCAAAGTCCCGGATTCCCTGCAAAAAGTTTTGGCCCTCCTGCAGTTAACATAGCTGGGCGGAAAATCGGAACGGCACCATCTCTAGATAGGGTTAGGGAATAAGGGGTTTTTAGTGAATTGCCCCTGGGGGCGATTTGGATCCGTAAGGTCGATAGTGATGTACCATACATCAAATGAAAGGTCTTGAAGAGCTATGAATATAGGACTTGGTTTCGAATGGCTCCGCCCCTTCCTGTGGGTTAGGCCGT
>NW_027665143.1:0-42500 GCF_963921795.1 Nannobrachium achirus
ACTTAAGGGTTAAGGAAAAGTAAAAAGCCGCAACTACCAATATTTACAAGCAGCTTTACAGAAAAAAGTATAGCCCTGACCGATATATTTAAGTAATTATTTGAAATATTTAATGACATCAGTATCAGCAATTATGTGTGCTGATGTGTCCAAATTTGTAACCACTTACAACTCAGTGTCCCTGCTTTGGGCCAATTGGGCGTGATGTTATCGGTGAACATTTTCAAAAAAGATCTGAAATTTCAAATCTACACTCTCACAATGTGTCCCAATGTGACAGTAAAGAAGTTAAGTTTCTTTACGTCTGCATTCTATCTATTTGTATAGCCTATATCTATTTGCGGTTGTTCATTGAATAATTAAAGTTAGATGTTCTTTTCATAGAGATGTATACTTAATTTTACATTTCTTTCAATCAAAACCTAATTTGTGTTTATTTATTTATTTATTTTTCAAATTGAATTAAAGATTTAGCGATTTTTTATATTTTCAAAAAAGAATATTCAAATAATATCGGTTAAACATTTGTAATCATGGTATAGGACTCTCCAAAATTGGGATTTCCATTGAAGAATCTGGCATTGGTCGGGCTCTAGAAAAAAGTAACACCTGCTCCCTGGTTCCCAGGTCTTACAGACAATCCAGACAATCTAATAACATATATCTATGTGCATGTTTCAATAAGCTCGCCCACACAGCTCAAGGTTCTCTCAACAAGCACCCTGTGACCTAAGTCAGTGTTTCTCAAATGGGGGTACGTGTACCCCTAGGGGTACGCAGGAGTCCTGCAGGGGGTACGTGAGAAATAACTAGAAAATGGGATTATGTATTTTAGTTTTATGGTCAATGATAAACCATTGACCGACTTTGTGTGAACCTGCTCATCTGCAAATTGTTAAACCAAATTACATCAATGCCTTGACAAGAACAATTGTTATTGAATAGACAGCAATGTTTATTTGCAATTATGCTGTTTTGTTTTGAACATATTGGCATGAGAACTGGACTTTTGATGTCATTTTTTCTAAGCAAAATGCTGTAGTCAGGGGAAGGGGGTACTCGGCTTCAGAAATGAGCATAAGGGGGTACTGCAGCCCAAACAGTTTGAGAACCACTGACCTAAGTGATCACGGCACAATCAGTTGTGTTGCAAAACAAAAGTATTCGATAATGGAGTAAAACATTGTGTAATTGCTCCATATTATATACATATAGTTCAGGCGCCAGTGGGTTTGTACTTATGAAAGAGGAGAGATCTGAGCACTCATAAAAGTAAAAGAGGAGGACGGACGTGAAAACAGGGTACTTAATTTCATTGCAAAATAATAAAAGCCGACATGTTTCGAGTTCGACCACACATGCAGGGTCTTCATCAGGGCATATATGAGGCAAACTACCAAATACAAGTCCTTATATACAGAGAAATGCAGACGCCTAGTCAATCAGCATTTAGGACACACACCCAATTCTTCTTGTGCCTGCACTCTGAAACAACTTGAACTTGGGCCTTGGGGTTGATCTGGGGCAGCCAATGTTTCCCCAGATCACAAAGTGGGCAATGATCAGGTGCCGTTGAGGATATCTAATAATAATAATAGTAGATACATAAATAGATGATTTGGACACAATTGTAAGTGTTTGTTTTGCTATTATACTGATGTAACATTATTCCTCTAAAACAACATACAGTAACTGATCATTTAACATATTGATGTGGGCAGGGTTTTCACACTTATATAATAGCTGCATTCAAGTATGAAGAATGAACGAACAAACAAACCAAAACAAGACTGCTGTTGTGCCATATCACTTAGAAAACAAGGAAACATTCGTTGGAACCATAGACCGTAAAAAATATGGACGGTGGGAACCGTCACGTGACCCACTGGTTTCTATCAGAGCGAAAATTACGCTTTTTTTTTTTGCCCTTGTATGGGTGTCGCCATCATTGTTTTAATGGTACCAGAGGAATGCTATTGGCTGCCAACGGTCACGTGCAACCGATACTTGGGTAAATGTGTTAAGCCTGCCGAAAATAAAGCAGACAAAGAAGAAAGAGAGCGGGACCTATTTTCTACAGTCTGAGCATACTCAGCTTTAACATCAATTATACATTAAATGGGACCATATTTTCACAAAACGCATATATCATGGTGATTGAAAGGAGACTTTAAACTAGCGACAGGAACCATAAAGTATTTGTGACTGTTTATTAAGGTAAGAAAATCTACTGTGAAGTTCAAGGAAAATGAATCGGGTCCAATGGAGAACATATTCCTTTTGGTACCAGCCGGGGGGAAAACAGCGACACTAGCGGCCAATTGTAGGAACCTTTAGTTCCGGGTTTGTTTCATGTTAAATCTGGATAACTGCCCCCCTGATGACCTGTGCACTTTTTCGATTAGAGGCCTTTTCTTTTCTTTTTTCCCTTACTATTTTTAATGTTTTTAATGTAAAGTACTATGGTTACGTTGTCAATTCTACTTTTATTTTTCATTTTTGATTGTTTGTAATGATGCATTTTTAACCTGTGAAGCACTTTGGTATAATGAGAATTGTTTTTAAATGTGCTATATAAATAAATTTGATTTGATTTGGTTGGAATGAATTCTCCTTCATACTGTATTCTATGTTGGTTACTCTATGTTCATGTAGTTAGGTACTTACCAACCCCTGTATGGTGCAGGTTGCAGAGGTCAGTGGAACAGCACGAATGCCTCACAAAAAAGTTTTGGGTTCCAAAGTACACTGAGCCATCGACGCACTGATCAGCCGGCAAACAATTCCTCTTGGGAGTCACGACAGTATGGATGCCTGAAAACACACAAAATATTACATTCAACCACATAATGTCGTCATCATCATCATCATTATTATCATCATCATCACACTAGAAGATCTGCTCAAGATAACTTAAAGGTGACTTTGTAATCTATGACAGAGTTTTATCTTACTAAGATAAAAGGCACAGACTATTAGTCTACACCTCTCTCACGTACCTATAGTTGTCGCGGCTATCATATAAGCGCAATGGTCAGATGATCCAGGGCAGACTATTTCTTTTCCAGCCCCACCCCCCTCATAACATTTCAGGGCATAGGCTGTAAGAAAACAGAACATATCACACATAGGCTGTAAGGCAACAGAACATATCACACATAGGCTGTAAGACAACAGAACATATCACACATAGGCTGTAAGGCAACAGGCAGAACACACGGGTGTCGCACAAAATTCTGGGCCCTGGGTACAAGGATTCACTCACATTTTGTTCTTTAACTATTGAAAGAAAGCAGATATTCAAGCTCACTGCGCGGCACCGAGTGCCACGCTGCGAGCTTGTAGATCTGCTATTTTTGAAAAAATCGTGGAAATTTGTGCAGAATCTGAATATTTCAAATCCTTTTTGAAAAAAAAAATGTTTCTAGTGGTGCTCAAACCTTTTCATGTGAAGGACCCCCAAAATGATATGTATTTGGCCACAGACCCCCATCTCAAAATATTTAGTTCCAGGGACCCCCCAGAAGCAAAATTTGAGTAACAAATGTTCGCTTAAAAAGCTCGCACAAGCTCGCAGCGCGGCACCGAGTGCCGCGCTGTGAACTTTGGAAGGCAGTTATAGACTGAAAATAACTCGGTATTCAACCATTTGTGCATATTTGAAGATACATTTTTTTTTTAATACAATAGGCCTACAGTATAGGTCTTGAATGACAAAATAGATGTTTAGTAGCTATGACATGCATGCTAATAGATATATGGACAGATTCTGGTGCTTTGATGTAAGAAAGGTGGGACCGTACTTAATATGTTCCCCAGGTTCTATGTTCCCCACTTTCTTACCACCTAAACCTACCCCTACGCCTAACCCTAACCCTAACCATAACCTCACTAAACTAATGCTGTGAGGTGGGGAACATAGAACCTGGGGAACATAGAACCTGGGGAACATAGGTTGGACCCCAGAAAGGTTGACTATTGTGAAGAGGTGCATGCATTTCTCTGCAGGGAAACAACATTGGTTTGATGTTGCAAGGTTGAAGTCTGTTCCAGGAGACATAAATGTGTGTGGAATAAAGACATGAAAACAGATAGCCTTATGCACACACCACACCGCACACACGCATGCGTTGCGCCGCGCGCACACACACACACACACACACACACACACTTGTTTTTTTCTTTTGCTAATTGTTTTTATCGCTCTGACCTTTGGACACTGCACTATTAGCTTGTGTTAGTAGTTTTTTTAGTATTTCTGCTTGTGTTTGACATGATGGTGAGATACTTGTTGCACTAACTAGCATTGACTGTTATGGTCACTTTGATTTGGGCACTGTATTATATTGATAGTTGTGCTTTAGGACACTTTATGTATATATATATATATATATATATATATATTATTCGTTCCCTTTCTTGTTGTACCTTGCTCTTACTGTACTCTGTACTCTGTTCTTGTTTTTTTCTTTTTATCTTTTTCATACTTCTCTGTAACTTTGTAAATAACCTTATACTGCTGTGCTGCCTCTGGGCAACTGATTTTCCCCCTTTGGATAATAAAGGTATCTATCTATCTATCTATCTATCTATCTATCTATCTACACACACACACACACACACACACACACACACACACACACACACACACACACACACACACACACACACACACCAAAAAGAAACCTACCTTTAGGGAATAGTGTGAGCCCAATGATCAGAATGACCAAATGCATGATGTTCTGGACGGGGAGTGAACTGAAAGAGAGGGTGGAGCTGTTGGGTGGAGCTGTTGTGCATTCATTTTAAACCCCTTTCTGAAGTTGACTTCTGACTATGTAACCTCACGCCACCAAACTTTCCCCCAAGAAGGAAAGCCTATGTTTCTATGTCAGTCAGTGGTCAAACCTTTTCATGTCAAGGAACCCCAAAATGATATGTATTTGGCCACTGACCCCCATCTCAAAATATTTAGTTCCAGGGACCTCCCAGAGGCAAAATTTGAGTTAAAATGTTTCGCTTTTAAAAAATACATACTGTATATATTCAAAGATTTGCGAGCTTTGACAAGTTGTGAATTTTTTTTGAGACCGGGGTCCGCGGGCCAAATGCATGTCATTTTGGGGTTGTTTGACATGAACACATTTGAGCACCACTGACATACACAGGTTTTTCAAAAAAAAAAAAACATAGAAAGATTTGAAATATTCAAAGACATTTTCACGATTTTTCAATAGTTAAAGCACAAAATAATGCATAATAATGAGTCCCCATGAGGGGCCCGCAGTAAATCCTTGTACCCAGGGCCCAGAATTTGGTGCGACGCCCCTGCTGACGAGTAGTTGTCAAGACACCACACAGCAATTGTTCTCTTGCTCCATTTATTGCAATGACTTTTTTTTGCGTTATGCTTTTAGCCTAAATGTCTGACTGTACCTCATGCTGTTTACATTTCTGACTAATCAATCACTTGCCAGGGTGCGATGAAGACAATATGGTGTCAGGCCAAATAAACAATTCCGTTCTGTTGCTCAGTCCAATGTCCAAAACGGAAGAACTGAATGATCATACCGGTATTATACAGAGAATAGTCTATCAAATACATAGCCATTAACCACACAACCATACAGGCACAGTATACCCAAACACAATTATATATATATATATATATATATATATATATATATATATATATATATATTTATTTATTTATTTTTTATTTTTTTAACAAACAACAGCAGCATTACAATTAATTCCCAACCTAAACATAATCTGAAATATTTCCCATACATTCAGACTATTATGGTCAAGCTTTGCACCAAACAACTCAAGCTTCAGCACATTTATTGTATTAAAATAAATAAAACTGATTATAAATGCAAAGATATCAACACTTACATCAACACTCGTCTGGTAAATACTGTAGGCAGGCTAGAACTGTGTCTCTTATGCTGACGCCTATAGCTTTATTCCCTGAGTTCACATCAAATGTGTAACGTCCGATACTGTTAGATGACTAATGTATTAACAGTTTTTTGGGCGTGGCACTTCAGATAAACAGTCAAATCAATTCCCTCTCTCAAAAATCGCCCCCCCCCCCCCCCCCCCAGCCAATTATACACAATAAAGCACCACTCCCCCCATATAATTATTGCTATATAACCCCGTGTGTGTGTGTGTGTGTGTGTGTGTGTGTGTGTGTGTGTGTGTGTGTGTGTGTGTGCGTGCGTGCGTGCGTGCGTGCGTGCGTGCGTGCGTGCGTGCGTGCGTGCGTGCGTGCGTGCGTGCGTGGGTTTCCTTCCTGTTGTAGGTTGTTTCTCTCAGTGTTTTGCTACTAGGCCTATACGTGATATGCAGGGCCGGATTAACCTTTAGTGGTGCCCAGTGTTCCTTCTTCAGCAGCATTGTTTCAATATTCTTCTTTATTCACATACGTCATGTCCTCATGAGCCACGTGATTCATTGTTTAGCCTGGCAAAAACTCAAATGTGTGTCCCAAAGTTTAGAATATTTGTCCGTGCCGTTAACATTTTGCACAAGAGCGGTGGTTAACACTTAGAAGAAACAAAAAAAAAATACATGTAAGGTACGTGCTGTAATGCAATCCAATGGTGAAAGGCTGTGTTGTTTTCACCCGAATTAAAAATGACGGCCCTTATATGTGTCTCAAAGAATCGCTGTTCTTTCGACAATAGAGTCTGAATGGAGTCTTCCTTCACTTTTGCCCTGCCATTTGGTGTGGTTTGCAACATCCTAAAACTGGACAGTCCACATCAAGGAGACGAGCGGAGATCGTTTTCTTATAATTATTCTCCGGCAGGCTGAGCGGCCAATGGACATCATGTATTTCCATCAGTGGCGAAATTAGACCTTATTCCCCATGGGTTTTCGGATCAAGGGGGCCCTGATCAAAGGGGCCCGGGTCTGTTGTCTTTGCGCGATTTAAGCGCAAACTACAATGATTACCCCTAATATATTGGAAATTACTAAATACATATAATATCCTAGTATGAATTTATGTAGATATGGGCGCATTGGGGCGTATATTTTTATTTAGGCCTATTAAAAACACATTTTATTTTCGCCACTAGGGGGGGCCCTTGGGTTTTTAAAACCCAAAACCCCTATCAAATTACGCTTGTGATTTCCATTTCGACTGGCTTTTTTTTATAGCCAATTTCCAGAAAAAGCCCAAAATCTCAAACATGCCTGATTGCAGTGAAACCTTGCACGCACCCCCAGAACAAACTTTTTCACATTGGCCTTGTGGTGGCGCTATAACAGCTCGCTTCACGTTTTAGCCTTTGAACTGTAGATCATCGCATTTTCTTTTCCCTGGATTCTTTGCATGACACAACTCCCCTTATATAGGCCTCGCCTAGTATATGCCGATATGTTCATATCAGAATATGTTCATAACAGAATCATAAATATTTATTGCTAGACATAAAAAAGTAATTAAAAAAAATAGCAGCTAGAAATTTGTCTTGGCATCACTACAGAAACGTTGGCATTGAACCTTGAACCTTTGAGCAATAGAACAGCAAACACACTGTACTTTTACCTGAGTACTATAATGAAAGAAAATGATGCTCCACAAGGATGAAGGATTGACAAAAGGTTTGTTTGAAGACCATGAAAAAACACGGCATCAGAAGCAGCCAGCCTGGCTGCCACGAATTGAACATACATGAAGCTAGTTAGCATTTTTTAGGTTTTAGTTTTTTTTTTACTGATTAGGTGCATGGTCTATACCTATATTATTGTTTTTCTAAATTGATATTCCTATGCATTTGTTATATTGTTGTTGATAATACTGACATATTATCTTGCTTATTATAGTGATGTATTACCTGCTTAAAGTCGCTTTGGATTAAAAGCGTATGTTAAATGCCTAAACTGTAAACTGTAAGCCAGGCTGACAGTCCCTCCACTCCAACCCTTAGTACAGGGGTCTTCAACGTTTTCAGGCCAAGGACCCCTTAGTTGAGAAAGAGATTACGCAGGGACCCCCACAACCTTTTCATAGATTCCATGTCGTTTCATTGTTTGACAGCACAATCGTCATTGTAATTTGGATTCATGTCAATTTGTGTTTTCAGATATTTAACCACTTGAACCGTCAACATTTCACTTATGTGTCTCGTCTTTCCTGAAAATTGCTGATCTACAAGCTCACAACGCCTCGCAGCGAGATAGAGATCTCCATAATGGGCATAAAAGGACACAGACAGACAGATACAGAGATTTCCATATATGGGCATATAAAGAACACAGACAGACAGACACAGAGATCTCCATATGGGCATAAAAAGGATGCAGACAGACAGATATCTCCATAAATGGGCATAAATGGACACACAGGCAAACAGGTGGTGAAAACGGGTTCTATGACAACAGGTATAATGGGGTTTCTATTAAAGGGTGGGGCATTCATTCCCTATTTACATCGTTCCCGAGTAGGCCGGTCCCCGACAAGACGACCGGCCGGCGGCTGAGCTTCTAGTAATAATAATAATCAAAGATTCTACAGAAACTTAAAATGCATATCAATAAATGTGAACATAGCGATTCCACACTTGAGCTTGTAGATCTGCTCTTTTCACTATATTTGAAGCCATTTCAGAATGTAATTGTATTCTCTTCCTAGACATTTAGTTATGTCAAAAGCACAATCATTGTCTTTGAAATGCAGTGGAGTGGAAGTATCCAAAAATACAAATAGGCTAAACTCTGGTTTAGAGATGAGTCATCACTTTTCACTGTTTTGTGGGGTCTATTTTTAGCCCAAGGATTGTTTCTAGTGCAAAACAAATGCTTGCAATGGATTCAGAATCATGGAAAAAACCCTAGTTAGACCCCTCACATTCTACTGAAACAAGATTTATGGGGGGTTCACCTGTATAGTAAGTGAATGAGACCCAAACTTGAACCCCCTGAATTGACCTTGATCCACTAAACACATAATTTACAACTTTTAATATGTTATACAAATAGGCTACTCAGGTTAAGTACAGATACTCAAAAATGTACTCAAGTAAATGTACTTGGTTTATGTGCACCACTGCTGCTGAGGAGAACTTCTCTTTGGTCCAGTGGTGATCATTCCTCTAAGTGTCCAGAAGATGGTGCTATTGCCCTGTGCTTTGAAACCTCCTTGTTATTCATTGAAGTGTGGCTACAGCGTTCATCTCACTATGCTACACAGATCAGATAGAACTGCATTATGAAATATGGAAACATCATACCCCGCATTCTGTTACTCTTGCTTTTGATGATTTTGTAGACCAAATGCCAATCGATTCTGTCAGGTGTGAACAGGTTCTCGAACCTTTTCATTTCAAGGACCCCTTTTGGCCGCAGACCCCAAATCTGAAAAGGTTTTGCCAGAATTATTCATATAAAAACTGTTCTTTTTTTCAACATGTTCCTTCCAAACAGTTTCAAGTTTTTCCTTTCAAAAATAGCAGATTGCGTCCCAAAGTGATGTGCTGTGAGCTTGTAGATCTGCTATTAGCAAATAGCCAACAATACATGGATAAAGTGGTTAAACATTATTGTGACTATGCTAGAGGAGACCAGGCCTTTGTAACTTTGAGCTCCAAGCTCTCTGGTCCAAGATTAGTTCATGAGAAGAATGATAGGCCAGTCAATCTAAGCCAAAAAAAGGCCCAACTCAAAAGAAATTGCAATAGTAATGTAACATAGCTTTTTATTTGTCATAAACGGCCCCACAAAACTCTGGTTTAGAGATGAGTCATCACTTTTCACTGTTTTGTGGGGTCTATTTTTAGCCCAAGGATTGTTTCTAGTGCAAAACAAATGCTTGCAATGGATTCAGAATCATGGAAAAAACCCTAGTTAGACCCCTCACATTCTACTGAAACAAGATTTATGGGGGGTTCACCTGTATAGTAAGTGAATGAGACCCAAACTTGAACCCCCTGAATTGACCTTGATCCACTAAACACATAATTTACAACTTTTAATATGTTATTTGGATGACCCAAAGGATCATACAAAAACCTGAATGATTACTATTGCAATTTCCTTTGGGTCAAACCACAGATTGACTGGACTATGAGGACATCACTGCTGGCTGGCTGGCTGGATCTGTCTAAAGGGTTGTCTAAGACATCTAGGGGCCCTATCTTGTGCACCGCCTCACGCCCTATGCCGAAACCTAAAATAGCCGATGTAAAAGCTCGCTATTTTAAAATAATAGTAAAAAATGCCTGTGTTGATAGAGAGAGAGAGAGAGAGAGAGAGAGAGAAAGAGAAAGAGAGAACATGCCAAACAGTGATGTCTGTGTGTGTTGAGATAAGCATGTAGGTCGTGGAGAGGTTGTTGTTCTGTGCACGCGTGCATGTATGTTTGCATGTGTGCGTGTGTTTTGGTTCCAGGATATTCCCCTTTGAAACATCAGTCCTCAATGGCGCCAGTCCTGATGATAACCCCCCCCCCCCCTCTCTCTCTCTCTCATATCACAATGTACTGATTACATGATTTTTTTGTGTCTCTTGTTTACTCCATATCGATACAGAATGTTATTAAATATATCTGTTATCTGCTTGAATGTTCTGGGATGTCGCTACACCAGTCCTTCTCAAACCTTTTCATATCAAGGACCTTAAATTAACTATATATTTTCATAAATTAACATCTATGTATATACATTTGTATATGAAAAGATACATTTTTATGTGTAGAGTCACTTCCTAGTTTAGTGCAAGGAAGTTGGTGCAGCTGCGAGAACTTGAAAGAATGTACAGTAAGTACAGTAAATTAATTTGATAGGCTTATTGCGCATTCCCACAATGTCAATCAAAATATTAGCAAATAAAATATCTGTCCCCCCCCCCATTATAATCAAATGTATATATGTTAAATATTCATAATTAGGCATAACAACTTATAATAGCAAAGCCACTTTATAACTGCATTAAGTTACGTATAGTGATTTTCCACTGAGCCTATAATGTAGACTATTATTACCAATACTTAAAATACTTCCATTAAGTCGTTAACTGTACAGCAGTGTGAATACTTAATGAAGCCCAGTTTAAAGTGAATTATGAACATGAGAATCTCTGTGTGTTGTCGCTTGAGTTCCCATCATGCCGAGCTCTCTCTCCCTCTCAGTGAAAGAGGAAGTTTCCAGACTGTGTTGTCTTTGAACCAGCGACAGGCTCTTTTGTAGGGCCCTCGCCCGCTGGGTGTCACCCGCCGGGTGACTGTTTAGCATCACAAAGTGACACTGGCTTTCTCTGGCTGTCAGGCTCATAGTTATCCTCCACGTCGCGCAGAAACCTCACATCTCTAGATTTAGACTAGGCTGGTTCCAGCCTAGCTCTGGTCCATCGCTTTCACCTCCCGCATTGCTCCCGGTGAAGCTCTGACAGACCCGTCGGGAAACGCATGGACTCGAGATTGTCGGCCCCGCCGAGCGCTCAATACTAGTGAAAATAAACAAAACCGTTTCACTACTCACCAAACCAAAGGTAGTTTTGCGTTGTTGAAAGTCTATTCTCCGCGGTGGTAAACCTCTCAGCACCCCACCTACTCTGTAAAATACATTATTTTTGTCATGAAATAAAACGCACACACCTCAGGCCACCTAGCGGCCACCGCAGATACAATGGTTCACAACCCGGAAATAAGCGGCGGTCGAGTTGGATGCACTTTATTTCATGCCAAAAAAAATGTATTTTACAGAGTAGGTGGGGTGCTGAGGGGTTCACCACCGCGGAGAATAGACTTTCAACAGCGCAAAACGACCTTTGGTTTGGTGAGTAGTGAAACGGTTTTGTTTATTTTCACTAGTATTGAGCGCTCGGCGGGGCCGACAATCTCGAGTCCATGCGTTTCCCGACGGGTCTGTCAGAGCTTCACCGGGAGCAATGCGGGAGGTGAAAGCGATGGACCAGAGCTAGTTCCAGGCTAGATTTAGACTGTTGTTTTGTTTGTTTGCTATTTGTTATGTCCATGAATTGAATACCATGGACTTCCGACGTAAAAAAAAAAATACTTATTTGGGATGCTCCTTTTGGGTAGGGTGTTAA
Source organism: Nannobrachium achirus (assembly GCF_963921795.1). Lineage (NCBI taxonomy): Eukaryota > Metazoa > Chordata > Actinopteri > Myctophiformes > Myctophidae > Nannobrachium > Nannobrachium achirus. The sequence goes on from NW_027665143.1 coordinate 12,064, forward strand.
CTGTACTTGTACTGTACTATTTTTTTAATATAGGGGGTCTACTGTTCTCCATTTTTTGTATAATAAAATAGAATGGAAGCAACTGTATTTTTACACACTTACCTGGTTCTGGTCTGTACTGTAATGATGATACGTACCTGGTTGTTCTGTGATGGTTAAGATGAGATACTTATTTGTTATGTAATTGATTCAAACAAACCTTTGAATGAGAGAAGACGTCTGTTGTTTCATACACCATCTCCGGGCAGATTCTACACTATTGTCAGTAACATAATTTGATAGGGACAGGGTTGGTGGGTTTTATAAACCCACGGGCCCCCCTAGTGGCGAAAATACATGTTGTTTTCATTAGATAAAAATTGAAGCCCAATGCGCCCGCAATTCATACTAGGATATTTTATGTATTTTGTCATTTCCAATATATTAGCCCTAACCCTAACCCTAACCCTACTTTCCTAATCTGTGGGCGCCCTCTCACAACAGTAGCCTACAAAAGCTTTTATTTTCGCATTATCGTCGTGACTCGTGAGGATTAAGCGGCAGCACGGCGCCAATCATAAACATCCGGGTTAGTGTAGACCGGCTATTTATTCAACTTGTCTTGTCAACACAACACGTGAAACATGCGGAGGGAAATCAAAATCACGAGCACAGAAACGAAAGGAATATAGGAAAAAAGCTATCAATGATGCAGCTGAAACATGGTCATCGCTGAGCAAATATTTTAAAACCGTGAAGCCACCTGCAACTACAGATTCTGCCACAGAAAGCAGCTTGCACGTTTCACAGACCTTCGCAACACAGCAAGTAAGTTGAAAAGCGCTTTTTGATCAACATTCTATCAACAGGATGTGGACGCAGAATGTGTTGAGGTCTGACTCTGAGGATGAATATTCCACTTCCACAGACGTGCACAAACGCCTGTGGAGCAGTGTTTACTACAGCACTGATGTTGTAAATATTGGTAAAAAATGGGGTGTGCGGCTGAAGATAAATGAACACATGATGTTGGTGGGAGAGGAGATATTGTGTGTTTTGGAGAAACAGCAGCAGTGGTGTTGATGTTTGTAGTGTGAAGCTTAATGTTGTCAGGCTGCATTCATACTAAAGAGTGATATACCCTCTCCTTCTCCTTTAAGAATGAGGGGAGGGGGGTGTCATCCAATTCATTCTCTATGTAATTTCCATGGTTTCATTCCTCTTCCAAGCCTCTTGGCTTGAATCAATGACTTTACTGTTTGTAGGAATCCTCAGTGTTTGTGTTGGAGCGCCTCAGTGCGGCTGCAGAGTTCTGTAGTGCTTGTATGCAGCAATAAAACAAGGAGCTGGAGGCTATTCTAATTGCTGTCATGGTTGATTCTTGTTGCACCTTTTTGGCTTTTTTGCTCCATCTATTGTCTCAAATTAAATATAGGCGAATGCACAGAGCTCTGCCCTGTAGTTTTTCATTTGGCTATTCACCACAGTTATTAGCTTATGATTGCCACTGTGGATTAATCATTGTAGTTTGCACTTAAATCACGCAAAGACAACAGACCCGGGCCCCTTTGATAGGTTAGGGTTAAAGGAGTAGTTCACCCCTAAAATGACCTTTTTTCTATTGATTACTCGATAGAGACCTGAGTTCAATCATATTCTTTGACGGACATGGGGGTACAAATTTACCCCCATTGATTCCGGATGACCTGCAAAAAACACTCTCCCGTTAGTTACAGGTTAGCTGCTCACCAGCGTTTGTTTTACTGAGGTTAGGGTTAGGGTTAAGGTTAGGTTGAGGTGGTCAGAACACCCGGCCGGCACGTCCGCACGGTGCAAAAGGAGCGCTCCCGAGCTCGGGTTCAGCCAATCAAAAGCTTCCGTGGGCGGGTTTTGCCTAGAGCTGTGGTGTGATTCCAAATAACGTGTCACACACATACACATAAACACACACACACACACACACACACACACACACACACACACACACACGCACACACACACACGCACACACACACGCACACACACACACACACACACACACACAAAAACATTCACACACATACACTGAGATGTAATAACGCTGGTGACCAAGTGGCACTGTTGTGTCTCTCATGCACGCACGTGTGCACACACACACACACACACACACACACACACACACACACGCACACACACACACACACACACACACACACACACACACACACACTGAGCTGCAATACCGCTGGTGACCAAGTGGCGCTGTTGCGTCTCTCACTCACGCACGCGAACACACGGCCACGCACACATATACATGCAGCACCGCTCATTTCAAACTTGGTTTGATTTTTTTTTATCGTTTTGGACATACAAGGTTTCCACCTGACAGTGCCGTTTGTGTGTTTTCATTGTAATTACACGCCAACGTAAAACAAAAGCAAACAAAACAAAAATGTCCTTCTCTCTTTGTCTTCTCCCTGCGGGATGTTTTTAATGCGTGAACGGTCGCAGATCAAACCAAAGCTGCTATAAAGAACACTGGAAGCTGCCCTCCCTCCAGGGAAGAAAAGTCCACTAAACTAAAGATTAAAAAAACTAATGAACCAAACGCCAGTGAGACGGGTCAGCACAGTGCAACGAGCGAGACAGCTCTGTGTGTGCATGTGTGCGTGTGTGTGTGTGTGTGTGTGTGTGTGTGTGTGTGTGTGTGTGTGTGCGCGCGCGCGCGCGCGTGTGCATGCGTGCTTGCTTGCTTGCTTGCATGTGATGTTTGTGCATCCGTGTGTGTGATGTGTGTGGGTGTGTGTGGCTTTTTGTGCTTCAGTGCAATGGAATATGATCGTATTAAAGTCTCATCTTGTCCACTAAATTGACAGCCATAGTTGTATTATTAGTTACGTTATGAAAAAAGTTGCTTCTTAAAGGACCAATTCACCCATATTTCTTCTTCATCGTCTTATATTTGCTCCTAACCTAATGCCAGGGGTGGCTGGTGGACTTTCTCCAGGTAATGCTACATCGAAAAGTATCAAACTAGTTGATAGGCCCTGCCCTAGGCTAATAGTCATTCATTTGTGAATGACATAACTAATTGGCCATTAGAAATTATGATTGCAGTACTGCAACTTTTTACACTTATTGGCTAATAATAACATGTTCCTGTGTTATATGATCCATATCCATTCAGTGCAATAACAACAGACAAAAATATGTTCAGTTTTATAAGTTAGACTATAATATTTTCACATATACGTAAACATTTTGGTTGAGAACTCAGCATGTTATATTGCTTTTCATGACTCAATAAGCTCAGTATATACTTCGACACACTATGGTTACGGCACATTGAACATTGGTGATCTACAAGCCCGCGTTGTGGGCTAATTCATGTTGCTTTTTTTCACATGACAAAAACAAATAAAACTAAAACTTAAAACAAAGCATTTAAAAAAAAATAATGAATGAAATAAAGTAGTAAACCTGCGAATGAAAACAAAACTCTCTGCCTCGACATCCTCCCGGTGGGGGCTCCTCACTGGCAGGCAAGTCAGTAGGACAGTGGTCACGACACACAGAAATATGTGTGAGGAGGAATCATTCGGCATAAAGACTAAATCGGGGAGGAAAAAGGGGTAAAAACATAAATACTAAAAACTATACGCAAAAGTGTAATAAAGTGTAACAAACTGCGTTGGAGTCCTGTGTGAGTGAATGTCATGACAGTAGAGGCCATTGTCCTCTGTGTCACTAACCCTCTACTGCTTTTGTTTACAACCCCAAAACTAATTAGCGGTGTATGTGATTTTCAGGGATTTCAGCTATAGCAACTGAAAAAATTAGTTAGCTGATTTCTGCCGGACAGCGACTGTCCTGTGAATTGTTCCCAGTGTTTTATTGAATTGTTTATATATCTAACATATAATTCACCAAATGTCTGAGTGAGTGTCTGAGTGAGTGTCTGAAACAGCGTTTCTCCTCAGTGGCTGGAGCAATTGATCTGAAATCGCATCACCATTAGCATATGAACACACCTGACATAACTGTGAAGCCCGTTTGTCACTTTCACAAATCATATGCTGTATATTCGCATTTTTATGGTGTATCTACTATCCATTCTGCTTCTAGCATGAGGCACCATGTTTAACCAGCAGGGGGGGGTGTCTGGCCCTGTGGGGTGTCTGGCCCTGTTACAGATGTTGTCCAAAAATCATGCAGATTGGTACACAGTATCTCTGTAGCCATTAAACTGAACAGGCCTGGAGCAATTGATCTGAAATCGCATCACTTGGGGTCCTTGACATGACAAAGTTGGAACCACTGATATATAGCATGTTGTTCATGCTATATATCAAACTGTTAGGATTTACAAGACCTTTCTTAACTCAAGAATGCTGTCTCTTCTATTATCTGAGGAATGTGTGTGAGTGTTTGTGTGTGTGCGTGTGCGTGTGTGTGTGTGTGTGTGTGTGTGTGTGTGTGTGTGTGTGTGTGTGTGTGTGTGTGTGTGTGTGTGTGTGTGCTATTGTGTGTGTGTGTGTGTGTGTGTGTGTGTGTGTGTGTGTGTGTGTGTGTGTGTGGTGTGTGTGTGTGTGTGTGTGTGTGTGTGTGTGTGTGTGTGTGTGGGAAGGGGGGTGTGCTTGCATGTGTGTGTGTGTGTGTGTGGGGGGGGGGGGGCGCTATGGGACCCCCCCACTGGGACCATCCCACTGGCTCTGGCCACCTATGGGCGGGACTACTGCCCACAGAGGAGAACACTTTCAGCTCACATGGAAAGAAACACATCACAACAGCGCATGGACACGACCGACAACATCTACTCACTTCAGACTCCACAACCAACCTCTCAAAAAATGACAAGCTTAAACCCAGCTTCAGCACTAAAAGGTACTCATTTCACTGCTCTTTGGTGTGTGTGTGTGTGTGTGTGTGTGTGTGTGTGTGTGTGTGTGTGTGTGTGTGTGTGTGTGTGTGTGTGTGTGTGTGTGTGTGTGTGTCTGTGTGTGTGTGTGTGTGTGTGTGTGTGTGTGTGTGTACAAGCATGTGCGTTATTTTTACTCTGTGTGTATCGCGCTGTTTGCATGTATGTGTTTCATTCTGTTCAACATTGAACGTGTATGTGTTGCATTGATTGAAGAATGTATTCGAAGGTTGCATTTGTGTTTAATGCTGTTTCTTTTTTCACAATTCTATGCATGTATAACCTTTAGCTTTAGCACCACACCACACCACACCGCAACACATACAAATACATTTTCCATTACACAAAAGTACTCTGAATATGATACAATATTACTATGATAATTATAATACACTAGATTATAATAGTGGTTATAACACAATATAATCTATTATCATGTATTACAACTATATCCTGGTGGTCTAAATGAAAAGTCAGTGAGTGATCAGTCATTATTAAGTGTTTGGCCCTGTTTGGCCTAGCTCAGACCTACTCTAGATTAGATACTTTTTAGTATGTGTGCACTCCCCATTGTACTCGATGTGGAGAATGTGTGTTTACTGTCCCTACCCCCGCTGCTTGCTGTGTCATAAACATTCTTTCAGCCCTATCACCCCTTCCCCCTACTACTATATCTTTGTCATTGCCTTTCACAATACATGCTTCTTTTCCCCACTCACTCAATAGCATGCACTACAATTACACCAGGGGTAGGCAACCTTAGACATGGGTGCCAACATTGCCACAGGGGAGGTTAATCACGGCCACACTGGAATAATGTGTAATATAGAGGATTCTCTTTTCAAAATCAATATTTAAGAAGAATGTCAATTACATCAAGTCCCCTCACATCTGGATGCACTTTACATCCTGCACACAATTCTTCATTAAACAAACTCTGAACTTTGACTACAGACTGAGTCTGGGAGATGTATTTTCAGCATTTTTAGTTTATAATTTCCAGCCCTCCTAATTTTCAGTTGCCTACTATAGAATATTATTGATTCATTGATTAGTATTGATCACTTTTATTGTTCCACCAATGTTTGGTATTTTTGTTTTGGTTGCCCGTAGTGGATTGTATTTTGATTTTGTTAGGGGGTTTAGTTTAGAGATACTTTCTTAATTAGATTAGTACTTTTTGGCTCTGTAAGTCCTGAAGTCCTTATCTTATCACTTAAAGGCCCGCTGACACGCCCCCAAATTTGAATAGTATGATACAGTAGGTCATGTGGTGTCTCTGAAAACGGTCTGAAACTATTAAACTCATGTCACAGTGTAATCTGCCCCTCGCTCCCCAACAACAGCTAACCAGTACAGTATGTAGTCTAAGTACAGTAAATTAATTTGATTGGCTTATTGCGCATTCTCACAATGACATCATACATAAGATTACTTTTTAAAGTGACAGTACCCCTTTAGATGACAGTCCAGCCCTACTTTTAGAAAAACAGACATTTTGTCTCTGCTCAAAAATAATAATAATAATAATATCATTCACTCCACAATTACTGTGCCTTACAATGTTCCCTACTTTCTTTCCAGAAAATGCTGTCTTTGATGGTGACCCTAACTCAACAACATCCAGTGCTGCCCCAAATACACGCAGAAGGCCAAAGACAAGAACTAAGTTCAGCTCTTCACGCACCAAAAAACAAGCTTCGGTGCGTGCAGCGGAAACACCTGTCCAACGCCAACACCGCCAACATGCTGATGCTACTGCACGAGCCACGACACGCGCAGCGGAAACACCTGCCCAACGGGAAAGACATCGACGTACAACTAACATTGCACAAGCTACAGCACGCGCAGCACAAACACCTACCCAACGGGAAAGACATCGACGTGCAACTAACATTGCACAAGCTACAGCACGCGCAGCACAAACACCTGCCCAACGGGAAAGACATCGACGTGCTGATGCTACTGCACGAGCCACGACGCGCGCAGCAAAAACACCTGCCCAAGGGGAAAGACATCGACGTGCAACTAACATTGCACAAGCTACAGCACGCGCAGCACAAACACCTACCCAACGGGAAAGACATCGACGTGCAACTAACATTGCACAAGCTACAGCACGCGCAGCACAAACACCTGCCCAACGGGAAAGACATCGACGTGCTGATGCCACTGCACGAGCCACAGCGCGAGCAGCAATCTACTCCAAGAGGTTGGCTCAAGCAACCAAACAAAAACGCTGCACAGCATGTCCTGATGACGTGCAATACTTCAACGAGACTCTGTATCCTGCAAAACACACACTCAGTACAGTCAGTCTTTTCCAATGCCCTAAGTGCACATATTGTGGCGCATATTCTTGGAAAGAGGAGAGAAAGGGATTCTGCTGTTCAAACGGTCGTGTCGATCTCCGCTATGACCCTGAACATCCCCAACCAGGTTCACTCCCTCCACAACCTCCACAGACCATCAGAGACTTATTTGAAAACCCACAATTCGTCAAAAACGCCAGAAATTACAATAACGCCCTAGCAATGGCCTCTATTGGTATGAAGGAAATCTTTCCACCAGGACCATCAGACTTCAACCCAGGCCTGCGTATCCAAGGGAAGATGCATCATTTTATTGGCAGCCTGCTTCCTGATTCAGATTCAACAACCCCCTGCTTTGACACAGAGTATGTGTACGATCCACAGAATGAACTACGCAATCGCAGAGCGCATGCTTCAAATCAACACCTCGACGAAAGTCTACTGGAGAAAGCACAGGAAGCATTGCACATCTGTAACCATCTCATACAACAGTTCAAATCAGCTGTCGAGCTTGCTGTTAACAATCCTGCTTCAGAGATGCACATCTACCTAAATGACAACGCTCCACAGAACATCCATCCAGGTTTGTACCCAACAGCTGCTTTCCTCTAATAGAAATCCACTCTTTCAAATTGACATAGCCCACATTTTAAACTCAACTACACTTTCTCAACTAAAATATTACAAATTAAAACTTGACATACAATGCTCCCTACACTAACGTCCCAAAACCCTGCTCTGGAAGTCTACTGCTGTTGCTCTATTTCGCTTTTCCGTAAAAAATATAGCCTTTATAGATAGGATCACTGCATCTTTTCCAATATCCACTCTTTACCATGATACATTTACTCATACATACAACTTCTCCCCCCACAGGTACCATAAACCTTCCAACTGGCACAGATATTGCTGTCATTGTGCCAGGCACAACTGAAAGCCAGCAGTTTGGCCGTCTCCACGTACAGCTACAACTTCGTGGTGGTGGTTTAAAGCACATCGACTCTCTTCACCCACTGTATGACCCGCTCGCTTATGTGCTACTATACCCTGAAGGCAACTATGGCTATCATCTGTCACTGAATCAACGACAACCTGATGGTAGAAGGGGGATCTCAGTCACAGATTTCTATCGCTACCACCTTCAAATACGTGACCCAGCAACACACTTCAATTTATTACTCCGTGCAGGTATTTAATATCATTAACACCCATGTACCTCCTTTTTAATTAAAGCCATCAAATACAATCACTCCATTGAAAACGTATTACTGCCAATATTTCCATTGCATTCCCCTCCATCCTTATCCCCATATTTCATCATGCCATTGTGTCCGCAATATAAACTTACATTTATTTCACATCTCTTCCTACAGGAAAACTAAGCATGCAATTCGTATGTGACCAGCAAGCAAAAATTGAGAGCCAGAGACTCAAATTCCTGCGCTACAACCAGAAGACCATCAAAGCTGAGAAGTACAAATGTGTACAAGATGCGATTGCATCTGATGAACCTATCCTTCCAGGAAGGATCACAATTCTTCCTTCTACTCTTTACGGTTCACCACGTTGGTATGCCCGCCAGTTCCAAGATGCAATGGCTATTGTTCGTGAAAAAGGCAAACCTGATTTATTCATCACTTTCACCTGCAATCCAAAATGGCCAGAAATTCAACAGTCACTCCTGCCAGGCCAACTGTCTGAAGATCGTCCTGACATCGTCGCAAGGGTCTTCTACATGAAGTGGGAGGCTGTGCTCCATGAAATACTTCAGAAAGACATTTTCGGCCATGTAGATGCATATGTCACAGTGAAAGAAGTACAGAAGCGCACTCTCCCACATACACATGCACTGTTCACGCTGGTGGCTGCTGACAAACCTCGCGTCCCTGCTGACATTGATCGCATTGTGTCAGCAGAAATCCCTGATGCCACGGTTAACCCTACACTGCATAGGATCGTCAAAGAAAAGATGATACATGGGCCATGTGGCTCACTGAACAAGAAGGCTCCCTGTATGGTCAATGGCAAATGCAAAAAAGACTTCCCAAAACAGTACAGGTCAGAAACGGTCATGTCTGAAAGCTCCTACCCTTTCTATAGGCGTCGCGAGGACACAGATGGAGCACCAGGCCGTTCCTTTACAAAGAAAATCCAGGGTGGCATAGAACTCCCTGTCACAAATCAGTATGTTGTTCCATATAGTCCATACCTGTGTCACCAATACGAGGCACATATCAATGTTGAAATCGTGTGCTCTGTGTCTGCTGTAAAGTACCTCTACAAATACCTGGATAAAGGTCCCGACAGATGCATGGTCTATGTTGGAGGCCCAGAGCAGGACATTCAACATGATGAAATCGAACGATATGAAGTGGGTCGCTACATCAGTGCCTCTGAAGCATTCTGGCGAATGTATGACTTCCCTATCCAAAAGAAACATCCACCTGTTGAACAGTTGGCAATCCATTTGGAAGGAGAGCAAATCATCATGTTCAACAATGACGGAGAAGCCCATGATCATGTTGCATCCGGCCCACCACGTACAACCCTCACAGCCTACTTCACAGCAATGCAAGAGAATCCTGATAAGAGACACATCACATATCCAGATGTCTTCAAGCATTTCTCCTTCACAAACAAGACCTTCAACCGCAGGACAAACAGACTGAGTCGTAGTCATAACAAAGAGGAGCTCTCTGACATGATTGGTCGCATTCCTGTACTGGCCTTCACTCCCCACAACGCTGAGCTGTACTTCATGCGTATGTTGCTCTACCGTGTTCAGGGCCCAACCTGCTACAACGACCTACGCACTGTCAATGGAGTTTTGCATGAAACATATGTGGCTGCATGTCTTGCCAGAGGCATATGTGAGGATGACCATGAAGTGGACAAGGTCATGGAGGAAGCTGCGTCTGTTACATTTGGCCCTCAACTACGTGAGATCTTCGCAAATATAATAATGTTTGTGTTAAAGAAGGACTACTTACAATTCTGGCAAAGACACAACCATTCCATTTCAGAAGACCTCACACATGCTGCAGGCCTAACACAGCCAGATGACAACATAATCAACCAGGTGCTGTTGGAGCTTCAGGATCATGTTGAGCGACATGGATATGACCTAGCTGTCAACTTCAATCTCCCTCTGCCAAATCGTGCTCTCATTCGACAAGCAGACCCCCACGACATCAGACATGAGACACAACACAATGTCCCCGAGCTGCAGGCTTATATTCAGGCCACACAACACCTTCTAAATGACCAACAGAGAGCAGTAGCTGACTATGTCCTGGAAAGTGTAGGCCTTGAACTTGGAAAGCTTATTGCCCTTGATGCAAGTGGCGGTACTGGCAAGACCTTCACTCTTACTTTCATCCTCAAATCTGTGCGTGCTGCTGGAAAAGTAGCCCTTGCAACAGCCTCATGTGGCATTGCTGCAACATTACTTCCAAAAGGAACCACCTTTCACAGCCGCACCAAGTGCCCCATTGTACTCACAGAAGAGTCAATGTGTGCTATCACCACAGGATCCAGTACAGCAAAACTCATCATGCAATGCGCCCTGTTCGTCATCGATGAGGTGTCCATGATGGATCGCCGTGCTGTCGAAGCTGCAGATCGAACATTCCGGGAACTCAGAAAATGCCCAAACCTTCCATTTGGAGGTAATGCCTTTTTAAAACCTGCACCATTCATTACATTTGGCACAATTTACATTCTGACATGTCTACATTTACACTATATTGCAACCATTTAATTCTCTGGACCCTAACCCTAACCCTACATCTGTGCCAGCAAATTGTTACAAGAAAAACAACTACAAAAACAACACATTATATAATCTCATTCATAACAAGTGTAACTAATGTAACACCTTTGTCACCCTCAGGTATTACCACCATATTCAGTGGAGACTGGCGGCAGATCCTACCAGTCGTTCCCCATGGCACACGACCGCAGATCATTTCACGATGCCTGAAGAGTTCCCCTCTTTGGAACCATGTTCACACCATGCAACTCACAATCAACATGCGCATAACACATGCGACTGCAGGAAACATGGAAGAAGACATGTTGTTCCACCAGTTTCTCCTTGATCTGGGAGAGGGAAAGATCCCCACAATTCAAGAAAAGGGTGAATTCACTGTTGCAATTATGGATCGCTTTCTCCTACCAGGATCAACTCTGCATGATATGGTCGACTGGGTATTTGAGAACCTTGCCCAAAACATGCACAACCACCAATGGCTTTATGAAAGGGCAATCCTCTGCCCAACTAATGCAGAAGTGGACACGGTCAATCAGTACATTGCCCACAAATTCCCAGGTCAGGAGCACATCCTCCACAGTGTGGATACCGTGCAAGCACATGACAGCCATAACTACCCAGTGGAATTCCTCAACACACTCTGTCCGTCAGGCATGCCACCCCATCGCCTGTCACTGAAGGTTGGTATGATCATAATGCTCCTACGGAACTTTGACACAATCCATGGCCATTGTAATGGCTCACGCTACATCCTGCAGCAAGTCTGCCCACATGTTCTCCTTGCACAGCTGGTATCTGGGATTCATGCCGGCGCCCAGCTACTCATCCCAAGGATTCCCATTTCACCCTCTGAGAATATTTTCCCCTTCACTCTCATCCGCAAACAGTTTCCTGTACGCCCATGCTTTGCCATGACTGTTAACAAGTCACAAGGTCAATCACTGACACGCGTGGGTGTATACTCTGTCAAGGACTTCTTTTCACATGGACAACTCTACGTGGCAGCAAGCCGAGTTGGCAACCCCCTGCAACTCCGAATCTTGCTACTCAATGACGACAACACCAAACGCACCGACATCACCAATGTTGTATACAAAGAAATATTGACCCATACATAATGCCTTCCATACTTTCCAAAAAGTATTCATTGCTTTTATTCATCATAAACATATTCTATATTGTTGCACAACTATGACACCATTGGTAGTCATGATACTGTAATTGCAAAGTATGATGTACTGTTGTTCCCTTTCTGCTGCTCAAGTATGTTCAAATTTCTGTTCTGTCATGTAATTGAGTTGTTGTTTTTTGATAGTGTATAAAAAATTTTTTTTCTGTGAAAAAAACAAATAGATATATTGTTTTAAAAAAAGTATGTTCAAATGTATAATAAACCAACCCCTCTACAGATTTACCAACACTGTCTGTCTCCATGCATTGCACTCCTCCATGGGTTAAACAAATCTACAATTGCGTTACCAATTCCCCAAACACAGCCTGACACAGAAAGCCTACTTTCAATCCCTCATATATTGTACACACTGCACATAATTTGAAGCACATCAAACGGGTAAGGACTAGTTGTATTGAAAAAAACAAAAAAACAAACAAAACAAAAAAAATATATATATATATATATAATATATATATGCACTGAGAAAAATATCTCTTCCTATTTACAAAAAAAAATTAATGCAACCAATTGCATCACTAAATTATGTAAATTATACTAGAATATGCCTTGTATCAAATACTTAATTTGTTTAAGTAGTCAACTTATCTTCTCCAGTAAAATTTACAAGACATTTTCAAGTAAAATCTAAGGCAGTAAAATCCATTAGAAATGTCCAGTAAATTCTACAATGTTTAAGTCACAGTAAATAATACAAGACATTTCAAGTAAAGTCTGCATTTGTAAAATCTACAAGAATATTCAAGTAAAATCTACAAGTATAATAAAATGAATGAATTTAATAAATAAATATTAATATACATTTTAAAGAATAACTTATTTTTTTAAATTGTAATTAGATGCCATTTCTGAAAATACTGTAAATGCTTATATTGTCTTATGAACACCACCAGAATGAGTCAGGTTTAATAACATTTATTCTGAACCATCAGGACAGCTATACAGTGCATGCAGAACTCTGCTTCGTTAAAGCAAAACAAAAAAAATACATTCAATACATTCAAGTGCTTTTGAGATGCTTTCTGGTGTGTGCTTGTAGATCTGCTATTTTTTTTAAAGTCGTGAAAATGTGTGCAAATCTTTGAATATATGCATTTTCAAAGGAAAGGTTTGTAACTCAAATTTTGCTCCCTGGAACTATAGATATTTTGAGATGGGGGTCCGTGGCCAAATAAATATAATTTTGGGGGTCCTTCACATGAAAAGGTTTGAGCACCACATAGTAGTCTCTCAAGAACAGACTAACTGAGCACCAGTTAAGTGAAAAGGACCTTTTCTTTGACGATGGCTGGCCAGATTGCTAACATTGAAACATAGGTTTTTTCCGAAGATCTTAGGATTCAAAAGACACTTCTAGAATCGGGTCAAAATGCAAATTTTCACGATTTTTCAAAAATAGCATCAGTGCAACGAGTGCATAAACAATAAAATATAGGAACAAAACTTAAAGTGCAGCCACAAATGAATACAAATAAAATAGATTGTATAACTGTAATGCAAATGGCGAAGTTGCATTGGCTGATATCTGCATTTTTTTAGAACAAGCAACAGCTGCCTTAAAATGATAAAATATTGGTCAATGAGGTAATGGAGTCAGCCTTCAGGCTAGCCTCCATGAAAAGAATTAGGCCCTACTGACCTTTAGATGCATGTGGATATGTTGGAACTAGCCCTGGGGGCAAGCCTCCAAGAAAAAATTAGGCCCTACTGACCTTTAGAAGATGAGAAAACAATAGGCCCTACTGACCTTTAGACGATGAAATGTTGGAACTAGCCCTGCTAGCCTCCATGAAAAAATTAGGCCCTACTGACCTTAACACTAAGAAATAGATTTGGAACCTAGTCCTTTAATTTGAGGTTTAAATCGTAAACCTTGGAAGACACATTGTTCTTTGCGTCCAGCTCCAGAAAGATCTTCTGGAAGACCTCGAACGTGTACTTCAACTGCTTCGGGTAACTGAGTTCCAACGGAACTGAGTTCCAACGTCCTGTCTCTGCCGGGACCACAGGGAGACCGAGTGGCTGGTTGTCAGCGATCTGGGAGAACAGAGTAAAATCATACATACTTCGTTAAACCTCATGACATTTGGCCAAATAGTTTTGAACACAGTATAGTGGTTCTCAAAGAGGATTCCCACCGAGGACTCTGTGGGTTCCTTAGATGGTCTAAATTGTTCCATACAAGTCTGTAACTCTGACAAGTGTTCAAATGGAACCAAATGAACCCTAAAATGTCCCTTTGGTTATGTGCAACTTCAAAGCCTAAAAGCCAAACAGATGTAATTTCGTGACAGCCCTACATTAAAGTCAAACGGTTGTGTTAGTGTGTGCTCGGCTTCTGTTCTACAGTACCTGTCTTTGGTGAATGACCACGGAGAGCGAACCACGGAGAGCGACTGCAGGCTTGGGTGGGGTGTCCTGTCTCTGCCGGGACCACAGGGAGACCGAGTGGCTGGTTGTCAGCGATCTGGGAGAACAGAGTAAAATCATACATACTTCGTTAAACCTCATGACATTTGGCCAAATAGTTTTGAACACAGTATAGTGGTTCTCAAAGAGGATTCCCACCGAGGACTCTGTGGGTTCCTTAGATGGTCTAAATTGTTCCATACAAGTCTGTAACTCTGACAAGTGTTCAAATGGAACCAAATGAACCCTAAAATGTCCCTTTGGTTATGTGCAACTTCAAAGCCTAAAAGCCAAACAGATGTAATTTCGTGACAGCCCTACATTAAAGTCAAACGGTTGTGTTAGTGTGTGCTCGGCTTCTGTTCTACAGTACCTGTCTTTGGTGAATGACCACGGAGAGCGAACCACGGAGAGCGACTGCAGGCTTGGGTGGGGTGTCCTGTCTCTGCCGGGACCACAGGGAGACCGAGTGGCTGGTTGTCAGCGATCTGGGAGAACAGAGTAAAATCATACATACTTCGTTAAACCTCATGACATTTGGCCAAATAGTTTTGAACACAGTATAGTGGTTCTCAAAGAGGATTCCCACCGAGGACTCTGTGGGTTCCTTAGATGGTCTAAATTGTTCCATACAAGTCTGTAACTCTGACAAGTGTTCAAATGGAACCAAATGAACCCTAAAATGTCCCTTTGGTTATGTGCAACTTCAAAGCCTAAAAGCCAAACAGATGTAATTTCGTGACAGCCCTACATTAAAGTCAAACGGTGTGCTCGGCTTCTGTTCTACAGTACCTGTCTTTGGTGAATGACCACGGAGAGCGAACCACGGAGAGCGACTGCAGGCTTGGGTGGGGTGTCCTGTCTCTGCCGGGACCACAGGGAGACCGAGTGGCTGGTTGTCAGCGATCTGGGAGAACAGAGTAAAATCATACATACTTCGTTAAACCTCATGACATTTGGCCAAATAGTTTTGAACACAGTATAGTGGTTCTCAAAGAGGATTCCCACCGAGGACTCTGTGGGTTCCTTAGATGGTCTAAATTGTTCCATACAAGTCTGTAACTCTGACAAGTGTTCAAATGGAACCAAATGAACCCTAAAATGTCCCTTTGGTTATGTGCAACTTCAAAGCCTAAAAGCCAAACAGATGTAATTTCGTGACAGCCCTACATTAAAGTCAAACGGTGTGCTCGGCTTCTGTTCTACAGTACCTGTCTTTGGTGAATGACCACGGAGAGCGAACCACGGAGAGCGACTGCAGGCTTGGGTGGGGTGTCCTGTCTCTGCCGGGACCACAGGGAGACCGAGTGGCTGGTTGTCAGCGATCTGGGAGAACAGAGTAAAATCATACATACTTCGTTAAACCTCATGACATTTGGCCAAATAGTTTTGAACACAGTATAGTGGTTCTCAAAGAGGATTCCCACCGAGGACTCTGTGGGTTCCTTAGATGGTCTAAATTGTTCCATACAAGTCTGTAACTCTGACAAGTGTTCAAATGGAACCAAATGAACCCTAAAATGTCCCTTTGGTTATGTGCAACTTCAAAGCCTAAAAGCCAAACAGATGTAATTTCGTGACAGCCCTACATTAAAGTCAAACGGTTGTGTTAGTGTGTGCTCGGCTTCTGTTCTACAGTACCTGTCTTTGGTGAATGACCACGGAGAGCGAACCACGGAGAGCGACTGCAGGCTTGGGTGGGGTGTCCTGTCTCTGCCGGGACCACAGGGAGACCGAGTGGCTGGTTGTCAGCGATCTGGGAGAACAGAGTAAAATCATACATACTTCGTTAAACCTCATGACATTTGGCCAAATAGTTTTGAACACAGTATAGTGGTTCTCAAAGAGGATTCCCACCGAGGACTCTGTGGGTTCCTTAGATGGTCTAAATTGTTCCATACAAGTCTGTAACTCTGACAAGTGTTCAAATGGAACCAAATGAACCCTAAAATGTCCCTTTGGTTATGTGCAACTTCAAAGCCTAAAAGCCAAACAGATGTAATTTCGTGACAGCCCTACATTAAAGTCAAACGGGTGTGTTAGTGTGTGCTAGGCTTCTGTTCTACAGTACCCCTCTCTGGTGACTGACCACGGAGAGCGACTGCAGGCTTGGGTGGTGTCCTGTCTCTGCCGGGACCACAGGGAGACCGATAGGGTGGGCGATGTGAGCGATCTGGGAGAACAGAGTAAAATCATACATACTTCGTTAAACCTCATGACTGGCCATTCTGGGCAGTTGAACACAAGGGTGAGAAAAGGACTAAAACACTAAACTAGGCAGGCTTCATATGAAAAGGTTTGAGCAACATAGTAGTCTCTCAACAGACTAACTGAGCTCCATTTAAGTGAAAAGGACCTTTTCTTTGACGATGGCTGGCCAGATTGCTGACATAGAAACATAGGTTTTTCAAAAAACCTTAGAAGGATTCAAAAGACACTTATGGAATCTGGTCAAAATTCAAATTTTTACAATTTTTCAAAAATAGCAGATCTACAAGCTCGCAGCGTGGCACTCGGTGCCGCACTGTGAGCTTGTATATATGCTATTTTACAATAGTTAAAGCATAAAATAATTATACACAATAATGTGTACCCGTTCTGAATGGGTTAAATGCTTTTACAATTATCAGAATATGAAAATAAACACATGTTTTAAAATGACATCATACATAGTTATCAATGGATGAGAATAGAGAATACAATCAATTAGAAATACATACAGACTCCTCAACCCCCTATAAGGACACCAGCATATTCAAGGCTTTCCAATGTTGTCCTTGACACCCATGTTGAGCAACACAGGTGTCTGAATTTGTCTGATTGGCATAGAACTCATGTTCTAAAAATATGCCAATATCTATACATGTGTTGGTCCTCAACATGGCCTGTGTACTACAAATGCAACCCATTAATTAGTACATTTGAAGCCCAATAGCCTACAAAAATAGCAGATCTACAAGCTCGCAGCGTGGCACTCGGTGCCGCACTGTGAGCTTGTATATCTGCTATTTTACAATTAGTTAAAGCATAAAATAATGATACGCAATAATGTGTACCCATTCTGAATGGGTTAAATGCTTTTACAATTATCAGAATATGAACATAAACACATGTTTTAAAATGACATCATACATAGTTAGTTATCAATGGATGAGAATACAGAATACAATCAATTAGAAATACATACAGACTCCTCAACACCCATGTTGAGCAACACAGGTGTCTGAATTTGTCTGAATGGCATAGAACTCATTCTGGGGTGAAAGTGGTCGCAATACAAGCACTACAGATGCTCACTTTTACCCCTGCTTAAATGTTGTTCTAATAACGTGGGTCACACTGTGTTACAGTGGTTGTGTGATTATTATGGGATGCTGACATTACGTGCAAAGCGCGGGCTAGACAAGGAAGTATGGGTGACAAGAGACTGAAGTGCATGTTCTGACTTGTTGAAACATGTGCGTGTCCAGTCTTTTCCAACCACAACAGTATATCATTATGGGATGCTGACATTACGTGCAAAGCGCGGGCTAGACAAGGAAGTATGGGTGACAAGAGAGTGAGACTGAAGTTAGTGCATGTTCTGACTTGTTGAAACATGTGCGTGTCCAGTCTTTTCCAACCACAACAGTACATCTAAATAGCATACACTTCCTAAATCTTTGGTTAAACTCACAGACCATTACATTCCACAAAGAAATCGTTTTAAGACACAAAAAAAAAAAAAGAATACACACCCACGCTGCGTAACATTATAAGTCACACTTACAAACACAAAAGGCATGGGATTTAGGCGCAAAAACTACAAACTAATTAACGTCCCTCGTCAAAAACAATTCAACGTTATACCCACAGCAAAACAATGACATTTAGACGACTCTTGTAAGCTCCGCGTGTGTTTTTAGGATAGTTTTTTTCTTGAAACAGGTGGCATGTTCTAGCTCTATTAGGCGGTGGTCGGTGCTTCTCTGGGCGCCGCCGCCGCCGCCGTCGCGAGCCGCCACCGCGAGCTGCCACAGCGGCCGGCCCAACCAGCCCAACCCGCCCGGGGAAGGCCGTCGCTCGGCGGCGACTCTGGACGCGCGCCGGGCGGTGGCGGCTCGCGACGGCGCCCAGAGAAGAAAAAAAATATCCTAAAAACACACGCGGAACTGAACCTCAGTCAAATGCAAAGCTTGTAAGCTAATTTAATCCTTACCTTGAAGTTGTAAGCGGGTAGCTGTGAATGCGTGATGGCGGCGGGGCTTCTCTTTCTTCTCCAAACTCCAAACTTTTTGGAAGGGGCGTGACTTCTTGAGAAGCTAGTTGGAGATCACGTGTTTCAGGGTCGTAAATTCTACAGATGTTTCATTGCTTGTATAAATTAATACGTTTTGATTGTTGAGTTTGGCTGTAAATACTATGTATTTGTATTAGTTAAATTTGTGTACTGAACAAGATTGGTTGGTTTTAAGTAAATAAAGCTATTTGAGGAATAAATGCACTTATTCTTGTATTTTCAACAAGTGATATTTCACATAATACTGGAAATATTTATGTAAACGAACAAACTTGATTTGTTATTGTAACTTTTAAAATATTTAATTATGTTACATCTACTGGACATCAGGATCATTTATTTCAGTGTGTGTGTGTGTGTGTGTGTGTGTGTGTGTGTGTGCGCGTGCGTGCGTGCGTGCGTGCGTGCGTGCGTGCGTATATATATATATATATATATATATATAATATATATACACACACACACAGTATATATAAAAGGTTGTTTACTGGGTAATTCCATATACTTTTACTACTACTGTTTTACTACTGTTCCTACTTTTACTCCACTACATTTATTTAGTCACAAGTTACTTTGTAGATTTGCATTATTATTACATAATAACATACATAACAGCCATATATTCATTTTGGCCATTTGAAAAAAAAGCCAATCTGCAAGGTCTTGTAGAACTGCTATATTCAAAAGTGTGTGCATTTGAAAACTTGAAATGGTGTGTTTTCAGTCACGGACCCACCCCTACAGGATGTGAGATGACCTGTGATTTTCTGCCGTACTTTTTATTTCAGTTTACTTTTATCTATTAGTTTGGTCAATAAGGTCCACAGAATGAGAGGCCTGCTCTGCCGGAAACATCACGAAAAAAAGTGATGGCCATTTCAGTGTCCCATTGACTGCACTACACTGTGACTTACACAGGAAAAGAAAAATATGATATCCCGTTTAATCCCACCGGTCACAATAGTGACCGTAATTACTTTCTTCATTTATGAGGCTATAAAATGTTATTGAATGATATATTCATGCATTTCCAGCAATTATTGAAAAGGTTAAAGGGTCCCAATCAAATATGTGCAGTGTCACATGTTAACTTTAAATTGTCACATGACCAGACCTGTTTACCTCCTGTCTGCACCAAGAGGAGAGGATGGAAGCATCAAAGCCCCAAAGGAAAATGTTAGTAAAGTATCTTAACATAAAGATAGGACCATGATTTTTGGTACACGCCTTCTTTAAGATGTCTAGTATTGGTGTATGCCTTTGCAATTACTCAAATGTGTTCAGTGTGGTCATAAAACGAACAAACATATCGACGGCAACAATAGTGACCGGTGGGATAATACATTAGCAACTACTGTAGCTATACACATGCTAATACACATAGCATATTATTCTCTTTCTGCTGTTTTCTTTTACTTTAACTGGGGAATTTCCGGTGACCACCGACTCCTGGTGCTCCAGAACGGATGCAAAAGTGGTCGCGCCCCCTAGTGGAGGACCCCCGCCACTGCAGTGCACATAAAATGCCGGCAGCGCACATAAAATGCCGTAACTCAGGCTAGGAGCGAACGGGAGAGCTGGGGCCGGTACCCACGCGTCCGCCTCGGCGGCGCGGAGACAGCCGTGCATAGAGCGCCACCTTGCGGCGGACCCCCGCCACTGCAGCCCACTAAAAAGGCCGTAACTCGCCCCCCGAGCCACCTGACGGTCGCTTATCTCCCAATTATTGAGTCTTACTGGTTTGTTGGATGACAATTAGCTCCCAGACAAGTGTTGCAGTGTCTCAAAGTGAGAAAGATGCTGTCCTCAGTGATTGTGATAGTGATGTGTCAGACATGGACTATTAGGGGCAAACAGGTTATTAGGGGCAAGCCAGGCTGTTGATTGCACGTGCTGAATTTATGCAAGTAGATTTGTGGAACGATGACTTACTAGTAAAACGCCTAAGGGCGACAAGCGACCTTGCCATGAAGGGTGAGGTCACGCCATGTCTTGGCCATCTGACCAGTTATGTACGTTTATTGGACCAGTTACCCATATATGGAGACCCCTGGTACCCATATATGGAGATCCTTGTACTGTATATGCTGTGAGACCCCAAACATGCTTATACTCAGTTATTTGTTATGTGAAAGTCCTATGACGTCTATGACATTTGACATCATACATACAATCCCTTTTGTGCCCATATATGGAGAGCCCTGTCTGTAGAACCAGCCATAAAGATGGTGGTAGGTAAGTAGTAAGATGAGGGATGCAGTATGGTGGATGGCTGTAGGTAGTTGGATGATGGATGCGGTATTGTGGTTGGTATTTAGAAGATGAAGGACACGGTATGGTGGTAGGTAGGTAGTAGATGAGGGATGCAATATGTTGGTGGGAAGGTATTGTAGATAGTTAGATGAGGGATGATGGTAGTAGGTAGGTAGGTAGACCATACTGCTGTGGTGGTTGGTAGGTAAATAGTTAGATTAGGGATGCAGTATGGAGGTACATAGTTAGATGATGGATGCAGTAAAGTGGTAGGTAGTTAGATGATGAATGCAGTATGTTTGTTAGGTAGGTAGGTAGGTAGGTTGGTAGGTAGGTAGGTGATGGATGCTGTAAGGTGGTAGGTACCGGTAGGCCTATGTAGTTAGATAATGGATGCATTTTGGTGGTAGGTAGGTATGTACAGTAGGTAGATGAGGGATTCATTATGGTGGTAGGTAGGTAGGTAGTTAGATGATGGATGCAATATGGTGGTAAGAGGGTAGTTAGATGAGCGATGCAGTATGGTGTGGTATAGTTAGATGAGGGATGCAATATGGTGATTGGTACGGTATATGCATGTAGGTGGTTAGATGAAGGGATGCTGTATGGTGGTAGTTAGGTAGTTGTATGAGGGCTGCAGTATGGTGGTAGGTAGGTAGTTAGATAAGGGACCCATTATGGTGGTAGATACTGTAGGTCTTTAAATGAAGGATGCACTATCATGGTATGTAGATAGTTAGATGGTAGATGGTTGAAACCGCAGTTTATTATGAGAAACGGCACATCATGTCCGTGTCTGTCCGTCCGTCACGCTTTTTTTACGGTCTATGGGTTTGCCGCTCTAAAATCATGCTGACTCTCACACTCTGATATCACTGTGATGTCAGGGGAACCAAATCCCTTGTATGCCCATATATGGAGATATGGAGATCCCTGTGATGCCAGGGGAACCAAATCCCTTTTATTCGTGATGTCATCAATATTGATGACATCATCAATATTGATGACATCATCAATATTGATGATGTCATCAATATTAATCCCATATCTGTGAATATCTATGGGTACCAGGGGTCTCTATATATGGGTAACTGGTCCGATATATATCACTGGCCAGATGACCAAGATATGGTGCGACCTCGCCCTTTAGGGCGAGGTCGCTTTTCACCCTTAGGCGTCTTACTGGTAGGTAGTTTAATGAGGGATGCAGTATGGTGGTAGGTAGGTAGTTATGGCCTTTGGTGTAAGATTTTCACTTTCTAGGGTAACTATATTTACTATAAACTCTTTAAAGGGTTGATACAACACCGGTCATAAAACACACCTTTTCACCTACTTTTTCATGAAAATTCCCCAAAAATATGATTGATTATTTCAAAGGGCTACTAATGACACAATATTTGAATATTTTTATGTCTGGGAAAAATTCGGGATTAAACGGGTTAAAAAAAGAAAAAGATCTGCTTTAAGTAGCATGTGAGGGGTCAAACTATGGGTTCTTCATGATTCTGAATCCATTGCAAGCATTTGTTTTGCATGGAAAAACATTCCTTGGGCTACATTTTGACCCCAGAAAATGCTGAAAAGTGATGAGTCATCAAAAAAAAGTAAAAAAAAAATCCATTGCAAGCATTTGTTTTGCATGAAAAACATTCATTGGGCAAAAATTCAGACCCAGAAAACGGTGAAAAGTGATGAATCATCACCTTTTTTAACTTTATGACTCATCACTTTTCACCATTTTCTGGGGTCAAAATGTAGCCCAAGGAATGTTTTTCATGCAAAACAAATGCTTGCAATGGATTCAGAATCATGAAAGAACCCCCAGTTTGACCCCTCACATGCTACTTAAAGCAGATTTTTTCTTTTTTTAATATTTTTCTTTTCCTGTGTAGTCACAGTGTAGTGGAGTCAATGGGACAGTGAATATACAAATGGCCATAACTTTCTTTCGGGATGTTTCCGGCAGAGAAGGCCTCTCATTCTGTGGACCTTAATGACCAAACTAATAGATAAAACAGAAATAAAAAGTACGGCAGAAAATCACAGGTCCTACCCTATTCCTTGAGCTTTTGGGCTTGTGGGTCCCCGGCTATTTGCACAATGAGTACTTTTACTTATGGTACTTTAAGTACATTTTGATGCCAATATGTTTGTACTTTTACTCAAGTACAGTACATTGTGAATTCCAGAGAGTATTTCAACAGCATAGATTATTTCTACATTGCAGTATTGACACTTTTACTTAAGTAAAAGGTTTGAGTACTTTTTCCAACACTGATGGTTCCAAAAATGTGACTCAATAAGATTTTAAACCTTTTTTTTTTTTTTTTTTTCATGATGCAATGGCTTGAAAAGTGTGAGAAACACTCTAAGGGGGTCAACTTGGTATTATGGGTTCAAGTGGTGGTCAGTGGTGGGGTCCTTGACCTGACAAAGTTTATAAAATAAGCAACTTATATGAAAATAAGGTTGAAAATGGGTGAAGTTCTCCTTATTCCTGGAGGCCAAAGTCTTCTTTGGCTGATGAAAATGACTCCCTTAGTGCTGTGTGTGTGTGTGCGTGCGTGCGTGCGTGCGTGCGTGCGTGCGTGCGCGTGCGTGCGTGCGTCAGACCACCCTCTCCCCCCAGGTGCTGGTCTGGTTTTCAAGCAGTTAAAACTGTTATTAGCAGGTTACGTCCCCCTATGAGCTTAAATAATACTTTATTCCGTCCACCACTGAAAGTGTTCTGGCTGATGAATCAGCTTTTAGATGGATACATAGGTACTTGTTTCCTTTCTGCAAACATACAGTAGCCTACATTCATGCATTATTGCAGACCTACAAGCTCATGTCACATTTATTTTCAAGTGGACCTATCCCTTATCCAAGGTTAGGCAGACTGTAATCCTGCAACAGGCTTCTAGATGGCAGACTGAGAATAGCCTTCCAGTGCCAGGAAGCTCAGTAAGGGTGGGGGATATGGAAAAATACAATATCACAATATTTTCCCAAGCTGTATCACGATACACGATTTTATCACAATTCTTTTTCACGTTGGTTTTTATGGTTATTTTTCAAGTTACTTGACACAAACTTTACAAGTATGTAACTCTGACAGTATACAAAAGGGTCCATTTGGTTTCATTTGTATACTGTCAGAGTTAAGTGGAGACCTTGACATTTTAAAGTTTGAGATCTGATGATTTTGACCAAAATGCAGGTTTAATTGAATTCTGCAATGAATTAACGATTAAACAGGATTTTTTTACAAGGCTCCCTCAATTGTATCACGATACGTACGATACTTCTGAAAAGGCATATCATGGAGACATTGTATCGTCTCAACGATATTTATCACCATATCGCCCACCCCTAATAAGAGTAAAACGTGGCATCCTTCAGACAACGAAGTGGTATATATAAAATAACAGCAAACAATGTAATAACAGCAAACCACATCTAAAAGAATATAATAATCTAAAAAGGGTAATAATACGAGACGTAGAAAGATGTGTCCTGTATTTCTGAATGGTGCATTTTCCTTCACCTTTTTCAGACTGTATTCACACACACACACACACACACACACACACACACACACACACACACACACACACACACACACACACACACACACACACAGTATGTGTGTATTCAGTGCAGTAGTAATGTCAGGGACGTTGAGGTATGTGTGGTACTTGGCGTGTTTTACACTCTGTGGACTGTTGGACCAAGTGCGTCCTTTGTTCTTTGAGCAGAACAAACATGTTGCCTCTGTGTGTGTGTGTGTGTGTGTGTGTGTGTGTGTGTGTGTGTGTGTGTGTGTGTGTGTGTGTGTGTGTGTGTGTGTGTGTGTGTGTGTGTGTGTGTGTGTGTGTGTGTGTGTGTGTGTGAGAGAGAGGTGAGAGGTGAAGAGAGCAGGCCAGCACTGTTTGCTGCACATGCATGCGTGTGCATACGTGTGTGTGTGTGTGTGTGTGTGTGTGTGTGTGTGTGTGTGTGCGTGTGCGTGTGCGTGTGCGTGTGCGTCCACATACAGGGACAAAAGCTG
This sequence comes from Nannobrachium achirus, assembly GCF_963921795.1. Taxonomy (NCBI): domain Eukaryota; kingdom Metazoa; phylum Chordata; class Actinopteri; order Myctophiformes; family Myctophidae; genus Nannobrachium; species Nannobrachium achirus. The sequence continues at coordinate 37,193 of NW_027665143.1, forward strand.
CTCCACTCATGCCGTCATGTGTGGACAAACCTCCTGTCTCACTCTTATCTGTCTCACCATCTCTCTGTCTGTCTGTCTGTCTGTCTGTCTGTCTGTCTGTCTGTCTGTCTGTCTGTCTCTGTCTTAACCTCTCTCCACATCCATCCATCTCTCTCCCCATGCAGGCTCTCTTTTTCGTAGCAAACCTTTCTCTCATTCATAATTGAGGCTTGTTTTTTTTTCTCCCCCCCACCCCAGTCAGTCTCAGAATAAAGAAGGGTGTGTGTGTGTGTGTATGTGGGGGTTTGGTGGTGGTGGGGGGAACGGATCTCGTGAATCTTTAATAAGTGGACATGAAATATGCATCCTCGGTCATATCTGTGAGGCGTGGAACCTGGTCAGCTGCTGGCGGGACACGGCAGCATGCCGGTGTCCGCCAGACCGCCTATGTCGTCAACTAGGGGTGTAACGATACAGTAACTGAATCGAAAAATGTGTTTCAATTTGCAATGATCTACTATAACGATAAGCAAAAGCTAAATATCGTACCGTTTGGCTTTGTATATCGTTTACAATGCAGATAATTGGTATCGAAACGTTGTGAGCTTGTTGATCTGCTCTTTTCCTGCATCCTTATTGTGGGGAAGACCCCATAATAAGGATGCTGCATGAGGTTTGAAGTAATAAAAAAAAGAAGAAGAAGAAGAAGAAGAAAAAACTTGTAGGTTTCTGCCCGACAGCAACAATTACAAAGAAACACGTCGGAGGGGTGGGGGAGGTACAGTGGAGGGGTGGGGGGAGGTACTGGTCACAGGAGATGTAGATGAATCATACGCTATGTCCATCCACCACACCAAGGCAGAGAGACCAGCTTTGTTCTGCATGCAAGAAAATCCCCTTTTTGTTTTCTCACATTCTAACCAGACGGATGGATAGATGGATGGATTTAGCATTTTACTGATCCCTTCTGTGCATCTATCTATCTGTCTGTCTGTCTGTCTGTCTGTCTGTCTGTCTGTCTGCCTGTCTGTCTGCCTGTCTGTCTGCCTGTCTGTCATGTCATGTGCGTGCCTGTTATCCTACAGTTTCACATGCAGAGAATGTCATTTAGATAAAGAGTTGATTACACATGCTAGGTTAATTGTTTACCTGGTATCCTATACCTTCACATGTACCCAATGTCAATTAGATGATGTTGTTTAGACAGATGCTACTGTAGGTCCATTGTTTAGAATATCATTTAGATCGCATGTTGTTTAGGTGTCCAGTTTCTTTGAGACACTACATCAGGGTTGGGCCATTTGCGGCCCGGGGAGAGGTCCAATGCGGCCCAGGACATGAGTTTCAAGTTAGGCAAGTCAAAATGCCTCTCCTTACCCCCTCACCCAAATTCAAATTTCAAATGGATTATTGGGTCTTCTTTAACAAAAAAAATGCATATTTCTTTTTACCTCTCATACCAAATGTATTGTAGCCTATAAACTGTACTTCCAATATTTAAAGTATATAATTAAAGTACCTGTTCTCCTTAATAATAAACAATAAACTAAAGTCATATATTGTAGTTATAGCAGTGACTGAGACAAAGCCAATTACAGCTCTGTAAGTAAACGTACCTGTGCATGCATGAGCGTCCACAATTGGATGCGCCCTCACCAAGTCACCTTTTGTCCAATGCGGCCCACACTCCAAAATGAGTTTGACAACCCTGCACTACATTGTTCTCTCTGCACTCTGCTTATGTGACTATTTACCTCGTAGTCTATTGACTAGAGTTCATGTTTACTCTGGTCTAGTGTTGATCTCCACGTACAGATGTGCCACTTCAAAACTTCACACGTCCTGCCATTGGCAAGACAGTAGATTTTCAGGGGACTGGCAGAATATTGAGCTTGTAGATCAGCTATTTTTGCTATTTTTATGAACTTCTCTGACTTCAAAGTTGAAATCTACCTATGAAGGTGGATTCTGCTTTTCAATGGGAATGGAGTGGTTTCTTGCCATTTGCGAATTTCTGCAAAAATACACTCCATTGCAGTGTGAAAAAACAAAACAAAAAACATCCTGTCCTACAACCCTACGCGCACACACATACAAGGAGGCATAATAAGGGAACCCTCGCTGTCAGGTGGGGGAGGGCGAGGTGACGAAGACACAGATTGGTCGAGACGTTTAGAATAATCATATTCGCACAAAAAAACCACAGGAAATGATGTGAATTCCAGAGGCGTGCTGGGCTCACCCGCCTCCCCGGGGGATGATGGGAGGGAGGTTTTCTAGCCTATCTACAGATTCAGCCATATCTGAAATGTTTTCATTGCAGTCAAGTTTTTAGTTGACTAAATGTTATTTGATTTCCGTCGACTAAAGCTGGTTGCACACTGCACTGCGTTTTCTAGTTGCGTTTTGGAAATCCGAAATCCTCAAAAGCATTTTTCAGGCCAAGAAGAGAGAGAGGAGAGAGAGAGAGCAAAGGACCCAGAGGCGACACTTGCGAAAATCGAAAAAAAAAAACAACCCTGGTCTGAAAATAAATATGTGATTGACATAAAGTGAGGTTGATTTTTTTATTTACGCGCTCCGAAATTCACCCCGATATTCGGCCCGAAAAACGCAGCAGTGTGCAAAGACCTTAAGTCTGTGGTTGATTTAGTCAACCGCATTGCATGCTGGCGTTGCCGTGATGGCCTCACTATGCAGCATGCCAAAAATAGCCGATCTACAAGCTCACAGTGTATCACAGTGCAACACCCATCTCAACACCCGCACGCAACCAAGCATATAGTTTCTCCCTATAAGAATTTAGTCTAGTTTTTATTTGTTGATCAAATGTTTTCTTCATACACTCTCTGTCTCTGTCTCTTTATTTTTCTCTGTCTGTTTCTGTCCCTACGGGCAACAGCCGGCGACTCTCGGCGATGTCGTCCAAAAGTTAAATTATTTTCGAAGTTTCTGGGCGACGTTTTCCACTATCGCCTCATCGCTTGCTATATGGCCAGTAGTTGCCGGGTCCCATTGACAAATAATGCACTTCCAGAAAATACGTCCGACCGTTGCCCGCTGTTGGCCCCTGTTAAAACGCACAGTGTCTGTTCCTTGTCTGCCTGCCTGCCTGCCTGCCTGTCTGTCTGCCTGTCTGTCTGCCTGTCTGTCTCTCTGTCTCTCTGTCTATTTCCCCCCTCCCTCTCTGTCTCGTGGACAGTATTGTATTATATTATATCTGCAGGTATTAGGGTTATAGATTTATGCCTCCATCAGCAGCAGCAGCAGGTATTTCCACCGCCATGCGCCACTGGCTACGGTGTGTCAGGTGATGAGCAGAGCGTGTTCAGCAGCGTGGCACCGCCACAAGCACACACGCACTCACGCACGTACGCATGCACGCACACACAGCCAGCGTCCCCCGAATCCGTTTTTTTTTTACGAGAACATACGTCTGGGGAAGTGACAGGGAAGACCTGACACTGTGCGCTGATCTCTGTCATAAATTTAACCATAACCACCTCCCATCACGCCACCCGCCCCCCCCATTACCCGTCACACCCCCTGCCCCCCTGCATGGGCTGTATCTCCTGTCATACCCCAACCCCCCCACACCTTGTCATCCGTGTTGCCAAGTCTGCTCATGGTAAGCGACTTTGGACTTTGGTCTCCTACCACCTCCTATAAGCCTAACGTTGTTGTCGGGTGGAAACCTTGTATGCTATTTTCACTAGTTTTGTATGACACTTTTGTATGATGAAGCATGACTTTACTTTAAGAATAAAACATACACATTTGAAACTTGGAGATACAAGGTTTCTGCCCAACAGTGACACTATATTGGTTTATTGGCTCAGGATTATGGGAAAAAAAAATATATATATACAAAAAATAACCATGACCTCACAAAAATCTACAAAACCAAACCCGCACTGATCTAACATCTGTGGGAGCGTGGAGCCATGAAAAGCCACCAGCTGCAGTGCAGAAATGTCCCTGCACGGTGAAGCCACCGGCTGCACATCAGTGACATCCATAAAGGCCACCCTGACAGCGGCTCTAGCGTCCTCTGTCTTCATTTCCACGCCCGCTCCCTCTCCCTCTCCCGGCCAAATGAAGTCCTAATAAGGAATTGATTTTTATTATCATTTCAGATGGGGAGTGCATGGCCATCAAGAGCGTGACCTCCTGACCCCATGGCTCGCGGTAGGCGTGGCGGGAGGAGGCGGCCGATCCCTTCCTCACAATCGATTATCATTTTTTGGAGGGGACGCAGCGAAGCCTTCATAACCCGGGTGCCCCCCCCCCCCTTCCCCGGCAACCTCCATTCCAGGGGCCACGGTGTCATCTGCATGTCAGTGTCTCGACGAGGGACAACAGGACATCCTCGGCCGCCCACCATGCGCCTCCCCCCAGATGGAGGCCGGGGCGGAGAGCAACATTTACCCCCATTCAGTGAAATGGTGTGGAAACTGTCTGAGAGAAAGAAACAGAGAGACAGACAGACATGTTGAGAAGCTTCATCTGTGTCTGAATGGGAGGGGGTTTGGGGAGGAGGGGGCGCTATTGGAGCCATTTGGAACCTGCCTGCTCCGCTAATATATATATTTTTTTCCTTTCTTTTTTTTCGTACCGGATCTGAGCAGAGGCTACCCCAACGCGGGAGTGCCTCTCTTGCCGGTTTTGGCCGATAAAGTATATAGTTATTGACCGCAACGGAGGCGCGCTTTCTCAAGCTACCTTCCCGATGATCGGCACGGCAACTTGCTCGCTTTAGCTCGCTCTGTGGTGCCCGTGGTGGCTCAAGGTCGCTTGAGCCGACTCAGCGCCGTTTAGAGAATAGTAACTAATGTTTAGGCGAGAGCGTTTGGCTACTGGCCACTCCTCAGATCCAGTAGGATCTCGCGCATGCCCCTCTCGCTCCTCTCCGTCATCTTCCTCCATCTCCTGCTCCTGCTCTCTCATCCTCTTCCTCTTCTTCTTCCTCTTCCTCCTCATCATCCTCTTCCTCTTCTTCTTCCACCTCATCTTCCTCCTCCTCCTCATGAATAATTCAGTGTTTCTATCACAACAGACTGAGCTCTGAGCAGAGAGCCCCCCCCCCCTACCACCACCATGCAGTCTGTTAATATAAAAGAAACTCTACTGCTGCTGCTTCCTCCAGGCACACACGCACGCACGCACACACACACACACGCACGCACGCACACACGCACGCACACACGCAGTCATCTAGTATGATTTATTCAGTTCGTTCAGGGCCAGGCCAGGCATCCACTTGATGAAACTCCCTGATGGACGGAGGATGTGTTGGGAATGTTTTCCTGTTTTCATCCTTGTCAGGGGG